>NC_136072.1:1017283012-1017585630 GCF_964261635.1 Lissotriton helveticus
GCCCTCAGTGCTATACTGATATGTTGCCCTTACATGATGTGAGTGGAAATATGAGGGCGTTGGGGAGTCCTAAGATGGTGTAGGTCGTGGACCCAGGAATTTGAGTCTGAAGATGGGTGTCGATTTTGTTTAAGACGTATTCTCAGAATGAGCTCAGCTTAGGACATTTCCATAGAATGTGAATAATAATGCCTTTAGCTCTACAGTGTCACCAGCATTCATCACTGCATGCCTGGTTGCCCCTATTGAGTCTAATGGGAGTTAGATACCAATAAGTGGCAATTTTCATGGCTATTTCTACACTGAGTGTATTATGTGCTGAGCATTCCACTCTAAAGTATATGTCTTGCCATTCTTTATTGGTTAGTTGCATCTCTAATTCAGCTTTGCAAGGGGGATCTATGCTCAGTATTGAATGGAGTAACAATGTATAGAGTTCCGAGACTAGGTGCTTGCCTGTGCATTTGGTGAGAAGCCATTTTTCAAACTTCATCAATGGTCTTTGAGTCCCCTTTCTAACCGATGGATGCATAACCCAGTGTCTCACTTGTAGCTTATGGAACCGTTCACCTTCGGGGATGGCAAAATCGTTCTGTAGATTATCAAAAGGAATGGGGCCCTCCTCATCAGAAAAGTGCCCAATAGCATGGCAACCAGTCTCCTGCCAGATTCTGAAGGAAGGCCCCACGCCTGGGGCAAACTCTGGATTATCCACCAATGGGGTTAAGGGGAGGGAAAGGTGAATAGCTCCCCAATGACAGCCCGATTGCCCCAGACTCTCAGCAACAAGCCCATTACCGGGAATATGTTTAGACCCAGGGTTCAGTGAGCACAGGACAAAAATGAAATATTGCCCAATGAAGTCCTGGCGAGTGCCGGGTCCATGACCAAAAATGGTTTCTCTGATTCAGCCCTGTACCATTCGATCAGGTAGCAGAGTTGTGTCGCCTGGTAGTAATGAAGTAAGCTCGGGACTCCAGCCCCACTCTCTGCATGTTGGCACCAGGTTAACTTTTTCTGCATGCAAGGGCCTTTACCTTCCCAAATAAATGTTGTTGGAGGCCCTGTAGGGAGGCAGTTATGCCTGGCGGGGGAGTCAAAGGAATAATCTGGAAGAAGAGAGGTTCCTAGGGATCAGCGCTGTGATTCAGCCCAGCAGGGATAAGTGGATAAGGTCGCCAATGGGCCAGATCGGCCTGCAACAATTTTAATAAGTCTTGATAGTTAAGAGTGTTTATTCTCTCCAGTGTCAGGGTCAATTGCACTCTCAAGTATGGAATAGAGTCAACCACCCACTGGTGTGGTTACTTCTGTATTCAGTATGCCATTGTGTTTAGCGAGACGGATAGGTTGAGGGCCTGGAACTTACGGAGGTTCGTGCCGAAGCCCGACGCCTCTCGGAACTCCTTCATCTCCCCCAGGAAATATAGTAGTGTGACCCGATGGTCATCTAAAGTAACCAGAACATCTTCAGCGCACAAGCTTATAAGATGTTCCTCCCCCCCCAAATAAAAGCACCCCCTTGATTTGAGGATGATCCCCCACTTTCTGTGCAAATGGCTCAATTTTTAGCACAAATAAGAGGGGTGACAGAAGGCATCCCTATCTGGTGCCTCTTCTTATCGGAAAGAATTAAGAATGTCATCCATTCACCATCACTGTAGTTTTCAGTGTCCTTTAATTACTCAGAATACAGGGGGGTGAGAGCTCCCCAAATCCACAGCTGGCCAGTGGTGCTTCCAGATTTGGCCTATGCACGTGGTCAAAACTCGAAAGCTTTCTCAGCGTCGACCGAGAGTAGCATCATTTTGCGTTTGAGTCGATTGGCCTTGTTTAAAATGTGTATGAGTCGTTTCAATCTGTAAGTGCACTGTCTCTTTGGAAAGAAGCCCGCCTGGTCCGGACCCTCAGCCCCTCCATGAAGGGATTGAGTTGGGCTGCTAAGTTGTCAGTGAACAGTTTTGCTTTCATGTTTAGCAAGGAAATGGGTCTGTAATTGACATTACATTAACTATCCATATGAGGCTTAGGGATAACAGCAACTTTTGCCTCCAGCATCGAGGGCGGAACCGAGGCCATGCCAGTAGTAGAGTTAAAAAAGCCTTGCAGGGTTGAGGGCTAACTCAGTGCAGAAGGTCTTATAGAAACACGCTAGGAAACCGTTGGGCCCTGCAGACTTGTGAGGCTTCTGTCTTGAGATGACAGCAATGATCTCCTCTATGCATATTGGACGATCGAGAGGCGCCACCTGTTCCCCAGTCAAGTGGGTTATGTTCACATTTTGAAGGTAACGGGCAGGCTTGTCAGAGGGGATATGCTGTTCCGAGTAGAGATCTTCATAGAAATCTCTGAATTTGGATGAGATCGGCCATCCCCTTCAATAGACACAATTTTGTCTGCCATCAAAGAGGCCACTCTCGCAGCTTGCCTTTGGACTCTAAGCTTCAATGCCAGAAACCTCCTGCACTTGTTCCCCCCTACATAAAAGGTGTGCTTTAAACGTAGTAGGGAGTATTCAGCTCTGACTAAATCTATGCCAGCCAGCTCCTTCCTAGCTACCTCTAACTGTTGCCCCACCCTTGGAGCCACGGTGCGGTGATGGATAATCTCTACTTTGTGCACTTGCAGTGCAGTTCCTCTAGTTTGCCCCTCCTTAATTTGTTCTCTGCTGCAGATATCACTATGAGCTCACCCCAGATGACCGCCTTCAGGCCATCCCATACCATTGAGGCGGCTATATCAGGATTATCATTGGCTCTAAAATAATCAGTGATAGCTGTTCTGATCTGACTCACCACCCCTGGGTGCTAGAGGAGTGTCTCCCTCAATCGGCCTCTCTAGGTGTGCTCCCGGCCTGTGGGAAACACACCCATACAGCACCCACAGAGTGATCTGGAAGGGATCTTGGCTCAATTTCCAACAAGGTGACCAATTGCTGTAATTCCCCAGAGCCTAGAAGGTGATCAAGGCGAGCATAAGAGCTTTGGGCATGGGAGTAAAAGGTATAATCCCAGGGGTTGGTGCGATGCTCCCTCCATAAGTCTTTCAGGCCCATCTCCTGGCTCCAACCAACCCCTCCTCCAATAGTGTTCCCGCTCCCTCCTCCCTGTTGGCAGATCAGTCAAGGTCATTGTGAACTGCAAAGTTAAAGTTGCCTTTGATTATAAAAAGGAGGTCCTGTGTAGTGAGAGAATCTGCTATGGCTGTCCATATGAACTGTCACCTGTCCCTCACTAGGGGTGTAAAGTGAACTGAAGGCAAGAGCCTGAGTGCCTAACGGTATGCGATATACAATAAAACAACGCCTGATCTCCGCCAGTTTGGGTTCAATCCAGACCCGTAAGGTTTGTGAGAGCAAGATCGCTACCTCTGCCATTGCTCTGCCAAGCTCTGGCTTCAGCCGGTACCAATCTCCCGCGGTCAAGTGTGTCCTCTGGAGGAGGCAGATATCCATCTGAATATGCTCTAGGCATGAAAGGATGGTGCGCCTCTTGACAGGGTTGTTAAGCCCTTTCACGATTAAAGTGACCACTTTCAGGGAGTCAGCTGACATTAGTTAGGTCTATGTGTATCTGCATGGTTTTTCAGAACCCGGGCCTGCTGCAACAGGTGACATGAAACATATGAGTGAAGTGAACTAGGTGTGAGATTTTTTCATTGTGTAGCAAACTAACCCCAATAACAAACATAACATAATTAAAAAAGTAAAGAAGAAACACAGTAAATGTCCCTGGGAAAGTAAGGCACCATTAGATAAAAATGCTCATCCAAAGAAAAGGAGAGAGTTGTGGACCATGGCTGGCTCGTCTCAATAAAGCCCAGGCCTGAGCCTTCAATGCCCAAAACAAGAAGCATAGTTTTGATCCTGATGTTTCAAGTCATGTCTGTGATACTGGATCCTCAGCCAACTGCTCCAGAACTGCTCTCCTCTCCTGGGCCATAATGCCATGGTCAGGCCTCCTGACCCCTGCACTGGAAGGCTTCTTCTTCCACCGGGATGCATCAGTTGGGTTTTTGCATTGTTGCAGCCATTTGTGGAGCTCAGCCCTTAGAGCTCTTGATCTTCAACAGGTTACAAGCTTCTGTAAATGAGCAAAGTTGAAGAAGGTTCCCTTCGCACAAGAAGACTAATCAAAAGGGGTGGCCCCAAGAATATGAGAAATGTTTTTCATGGAGGAAGGTTGTTTCTGAACAAAACTCCTGCTGTTTCTGAAGCGTGATAGCCAAACGATCCTGAAATAATTACAGCGGATGGCCACGGAACTGTATCCGGTTCAAGTCTCTGTCTTTGCGTAGAGTATGCTCCTTCAGGGAGAAGTAGTGGATGCAGGTCAATATTTCCGGTGGTGGTGAATTCGCAGATCATGGAGGGCCCATCCTATGCACCCTATCAATGCGGACATCTGCGGCCTGTGTCCCCCCGAAGATCTGGGTAAAGAGAGCCATCACATTCTCTTGAATATCATCCACAGGCCTTGAAGTCCCCCTGATCCTTATATTGGTGCATTGAGACCTAGTTTCAAGGTCTTCGGCATGTGCCTTGAGGTCATTTTGCGGATCCGTAAGACGTACAATTTCTTGCTGAAGCTGTTCAATTTCCTTGTCACTGTACATTTCATGATTTTCTAAGGTGTCTACCCTGCCTACAATCTATGACACCTCTCTGCGAACCATTTGAAATTCTTACACCAGATCTCTCTTGACTGATAGCAAGTCCTATAGAAGCGGGTCATCGGGGTCCCCAGGAGACAGAGACCTGTTAATGGCACCAGAACACTTCGCATTCAAAGAGGTGGAGGACTTTGTAAGCATGTCTCAGGGGGAGCGATATTTCTTGGTGCGCTGCGTTCCCATTCCAGGGCTGTAGTCTACTGGGCTGTGCCATGGGTGCGCCTGGAAAAATCTGTGGAGTTCAACAGCAGCCGCACACTGGAACCCCAGTGAGCAAATAGAAGATCCAGGTAAATGGCAGCTCCAGGGCGACCAAAACAAAATCCAAGTATACTAGGTGGATGCACTTCCACCCTAAAAGAGCATGGAGAGAGGCACGTGCTCCAGCTGGAACAGGCCGCCTTTGTCCAGCCACCACCAGTCAAATGCCTTCCCTGGGATTGTTCTCCAGTCCCATTAGGCTTTAAGTCCTCCACACCTCTTAGGGTGGGGGCTGCACCAACTTCTTCCAACTAGGCCTGTCCAGCGCTCAAGTCAGGGCCAGACACCTCAGGCCTCCACGCCGCCTCACCAGGCCCCCAACCAGACCTCTCAGGCTGCTGTGCAGCAATGAGTCCTCATCCGAAGGCCCAGTGCCCCCTTGACAGGACCCCAGGCTGTGGTGTCTCAACCGCTTCCCCTTGTGTCTCCCTGGGGCTTCGCTGGTGTGCAGGGAATGCAGGCCTAATCTCTCCACTGGGGCAGCAGTCCATAGAGCCCTCACTTCGGGGTTTGCCCTCCTTCAGCCAAGGTCCGCCGTTGTACCCAGGACACCCTGAGTGTGTTCCTCTGCCTTTTGGCTGCCGTCTGGTGCCTGAGCCTTCGCTCTGCCCGGGGTCGCCCAGTTTCCAGCCTCCTGTCGTACAGTCTCCTGGGAGCAGTGGGTCCCCTTCCATCTCCTCAGTGGGCCACTCCTTAGCTCCCTGCAGCACGATCGCCTCAATAATTTGCGGGTGCAAATGGCAGCTTCTGAGTTTAGCCACCCCCTCAGGGACCTTCACCCACTGCGCCGGGCCTCCGATGCTAGGCCCCTCGGTTCAGCTATTCTTTTCGTCATCAGACACAGTGGCCCTCCATGCAGTCATGGCTTGCCTCACCACTGCAACAGATCCGGCCTGGACCTACGAGCTCACGGCTGGGGTCCCTCACTTCCGGGGGCCTCCCCAGCATCTTTGGGACCCTTTCCTGTCTAGCTGGCTCTCCGAGGCCGGAACAGAGGGACTGAAAAGCACATCCTCTCAGGCTGTCATCTTAGTTACGCCCCCACCACCATCTTAGCCACGCCTACAGACTGCACAGTTTAAAATAATTAGACTGAAGTTGCTTTAAATACTGCCAAGAACTGTTTTATTTATGCACGCAATGTGCTTCATATTTTCAAGTTATTTTGTTGAATGTCAAGACTCTTTCTGTGGCCTCATTGTAAGGGCCACCTTGATGGTCCTTCCAGAATTATTAATAGAAAGGGACTCTTAAATTCGGGGTACAGACTTAAGTGGATTGCAATGTGACTGCTGAGGCATTACTGGGGGCAATTCGTAATTCCCGACCCAATGCCCCATGTTGTTTTTCATTACTACGCCATATTTCCCCTAGTGATTTTGTTTCCTTTCACTAAAATAAGTCCTAAATCAGTTTGTGAAAATGACAATACCCATGTTGGCAGTAATTGGCTCTTGAGCACATTTTTAGCATGGATTACGTATAATATGAATGACTGTTTAAAAATACAACATTTGGAGCCACAAAAGTGCTTGTTACTTCTCTGTGGTTATGAACAAATGGGGATGAATTTAAATGAATATTCTAACAATATGTAAGGTGCGCTTTTCATATCAGAATTAGATATGCGCGGTGTGAATTTATTCATATCCTCTCATTTATGTATTTAAGTTAGCGTTTTTCTCAACAGAACCAAAGAATAGAGCTGTCTATTCGTTTTTCAACTTGGAAAAACTGTATTTGCAAAGTTAGTCCCCATTCCGTGGGGATTAACCGCTATATGTATCAACAAACCATTTTGCATTCCCTAAATAGCGAATTTTAAGGAATCGCTATTTAGGAAATGCAAAACGGTATGTATGTACAAAATCGCTTTCCAATAGCGATTCCTTAGCATTCCTAATTTGAGATTAGCAAATTGTTAATCGCAAATTACCCCTTCATTTCCATGGGCCAGGAGGCCCATAGGAATGAAAGTGCAATTTGCAATTAGCAATTTGCTGATCGCAAATTATGGATTTTTCCAAGGGTGCAGGGGTGTCTCAAGAACACCCTGCTGCACCCCTGAAAAAGACATTTGGGGGCATATGGCGCACATACATGCCCTAAGGGCATGTATGGGCGTCATATGGCACCTTTGGTTTTTTTCAAAAAAGCTTTTTGATAAGAATTCGCAAATTACCACCAACTAGAAGTTGGTGGTAATTTGCTAATCCTTAATGGCATTTTTTGCATATTATTTGTTTGATACATTGCATTTAAGGAATCGCAAAATTTGCAATTCCTTAAGTGCAATCGCAAAATAAGGATTAGCAAATTTTGCTATTCCTTATTTTGCATCAAACTTGTTTGATACATACCATTTGTCTATTTAGCATTCGCAAAGGCCGAAATTCGCAGAATTTCGGCCTTTGCGAATGCTAAATAGCTTGATACATATAGCGGTAAATCATAATTGCATTGTACTTGAATGTTTACGCATGGTACCAGTGTTCATGAGTGTGGAGTTTTCCACCCCGCCAGCACTGCACTGCTCTTAATCATTGCCTAAGTGTTTTCATTCACTTATAGGATAAGTAAAGTGTGGTTTTAAACATTATAAAGTAACAAGTTCAATGGAAATTCTTTTAAGTATTTGGATCCTGTTATTTCTATTTTTTTTAACTCGGTTTGTTTTTAGATATCGATAAATAATAATAGCTTCCTGGGAAAGTACAAAATGAAGGTGCAGCCATGTATGTCTGTTGTGCCACCATACACTGAATGACTGGTTAAGTGTAATGGCCTTAGTTCTGCCTGTAACCAAACTATTTAAGATGTTTTCATTTTGCACTGAAGCATTACCTCTAAATATCTAAAGTTTGCAAGAACCAAAATACAGCTGCCTTCAAGCCCCATGAGGCATGTGACTGGCGTGAAATATGAAAAACTATCCATATGGCTCAGCTGAGATAGGCATACGAAGCAGATCATTTCACAGTACACTAGTGAACACAAAAGTCCCATGAGCAGTCCATATTGCAACTAAACAATGGCTAGGCCTGAGCGAATTTGGAGGGAAAAAATGTAGACAGCAATAAAAACAGAGAGAAAAGGACGAGTGGAAAAGTGAAGGTCGAAAAAAATGGGAGGAGAGAGAAAAAAAAGAATTTCTAAAGTTGCACAAAACCAATATTGCTTCCTTTTTGCTATTATGAGTCACGCAAACATATTTACCATTCCAAAACCAGTGGATCATAAAATAGCACGTTTGAATATAACTTTCTCAAGTGAAAACTCACCAGTACATTTTTTGGCAAAATACATAACTCTATGCAATAGTTTGAACATTTCATCTCACATTTTATGGTTTTAACATTCGCTCCAATCGTGCCATGGAAAACAAGCATTGGAAATGCAATAGGTCTCGCATTAGGAAAGTTTGAGCTATTGGTATTGTAAATGACACTTTTTTTATTTATGTGTTGGTTTTGAAAGTAGCTAAATTAATAGCTTTGTCAGTTACAATGTCAATAGTTTTAACTTTCGCAAATGTGACACCTATAGCATTTGTAATGCAATGTGTGTTGTATTTACGTGACTTAGATGTATTGATATTACAAATAACAATGGCTTTTAATTTTGTAAATAATTAATACTTAAATAAAAGTTATTGTAATTTATAATGGCAATAGCTTAAATGTTTGTAATTAACTTTTGTGAAGATTATGTTCAGTGTATTTTATTGTGACGAAAATCCAAGAACATTGCATTTGCACCTAAACACACACAGAGCCACACACATATAGATGTGGTGGTGGTGGATCTGGGGGATATGGTGGTGGTGGATGTGGTGGTGGATGTGGTGGTGGTGGGGTGGTGGTGGTAGTGGATGTGGTGGTGGATGTAGTGGTGGTGGGTGTGGTGGTGGTGGATGCGGTGGTGGTGGATGCGGTGGTGGTGGATGCAGTGGTGGTGGATGCGGTGGTGGTGGTGGATGTCATGGTGGATGTGGAGGTGATGGTGGATGTGGTGGTGGTGGATGTGGTGGTGGATGCGGTGGATGTGGAGGTGGTGGTGGATGCGGTGGTGGTGGTAGTGGTGGATGGGGTGGTGGTTGTATTGGATGTGGTGGTGGATGTAGTGGTGGTGGTGGATGCGGTGGTGGTGGATGCGGTGGTGGTGGATGTGGTGGTGGTGGATGTCATGGTGGATGTGGTGGTGGTGGTGGAGGTGATGGTGAATGTGGTGGTGGTGGTGGATGTGGTGGTGATGATGGATGTGGTGGTGGATGCGGTGGTGGTGGATGCGGTGGATGTGGTGGTGGATGCGGTGGTGGTGGTGGATTCGGTGGTGGTGGTGGATGGGGTGGTGGTTGTGGTGGTGGATGTAGTGGTGGTGGTGGATGCGGTGGTGGTGGAAGTGGTGGTGGATGTGGTGGTGGTGGTGGATGTGACGGTGGTGGATGTGATGGTGGTGGATGTGGTGAATGTGGTGGTGGATGTGGCGGTGGATGTCATGGTGGATGTGGAGGTGATGGTGGATGTGGTGGTGGTGGTGGATGGGGTGGTGGTTGTGGTGGCATTGAAAGTGTGTTAACTGTTGGCAAACGCGCAATTTTATTTTTACGTGCATACGTTTCTTATTCTTAGTTTTCAGCATGTTTATTGCAATTTGGATTAAAAAAATAAAGCAAACCCCCTGATGGTGCATTTTCATCCGAAATGCATTGGGGAATGGGGATTGAATTTAGAATTAGGAATGAATTATATTTCGGCAGTTCTTATCAACAATTAAATAATCAGTTTATAGTGGCGCTCTCAAGTGGCTTGGAATCACATGGTGTAATAAAAATAACAATTTGAATTAAGTTAATTCAGGTTTGGTTTATGTGTATGGCAGTATTTCGGCTTTAAAGGCAGTGCACCTGTGGGACTATCATTTTTTTCTAGGATGTTTACGCAACCTTTAATGTCATCCCGAATGGAATTTCTTTGGAAATAAAGGCTTATTTGCTGTGTTTTTAATACCTTGCACGATGGCACAGTGTGTCCCCTTGATCTGCAGGACAGTTAGCTCCCGGCAGTACCGCATAGGAGGCAGGCATGTGCATGGAATTGCTCGTGCAAGGGTCCTCTGGCAGATATGAAGAGCAATAATTAGACTAGAAGTGACTCATCTTACAAGCTCTAGTGTTTTCTGTTATCGCTTTAATAGCTTGGATTTCCAAAGTAGTAAATCTCTTTTAAAGGGAAATATCCTAATACTAAATAGTTATTTCTGTTTGGTTGAGGTGTGTCAGAGATTAGACGAATTAATCCAAGAGCACACAGTGTGTCAGTGAAGAGCTGGGACTTTACGCTCTTTATTTGAAACCAATGGTACAAGCACCATAACAATCCTTCGGCATTTAAAAGAAAACAATGCTCATAGCCTATTTTGGTGTCCCTTTTGGAGATTTCCGGCTCACGCCCACGAGCGTTTCACTCTTTATTGCACGTGAGCCAAGTGTCGCCCAGGGCTGAAACTTGATAGGCTGAAAAAATGGACTGCCTACACTGATTTGCCAAACTCGACCGCGTTTCGGTTGTTTACAATTCCACGAAGAAAAGCAAGTTCTCGGCAGAAGCTCTTTGTGGAGAACCGAGAGCAGGTGTTTAAATAAAGCGGCAAAACAACCAATTAATCTTGATTTATTTGTCTCTTATTATTATTTTAGATAATTTTATGATGTTGATTGAAAATACCGTGTCGAACCATTATAACAATGTATCCACGAGACCCACCCCCCCTTTTGCAATTAGCAGTTTGTTTTGTTGACCCTATTCTGTGCATTCTGTAGACGGTGAGGTTAGGAAGAGCGTGCAACAACTCCAGCGAGTACCTCTTAAAATACAGTTGCTTCAATCATAACAAGATGGCCGTAGCAGGCGCGTGTCTTAGGGTTCGCTCATCTCGCGCTAGTGTCTTTCTCCCTGGGTCAGGGGAGGGGGCGGAGCGGGGAGAGGTGCGACACGGCAGGCAGGGGAGGAGAGTAGGAGGAGGAGGGGGAGGAGAGTAGGAGGAGGAGGGGGGAGGAGAGTAGGGGAGGCACGGCCTAGCGGCCGTGTGTTTCAATAAAGCGGCAAAACAACCAATTAATCTTGATTTATTTGTCTCTTATTATTATTTTTGATAATTTTATGATGTTGATTGAAAATACCGTGTCGAACCATTATAAAAATGTATCCACGAGACCCACCCCCCCTTTTGCAATTAGCAGTTTGTTTTGTTGACCCTATTCTGTGCATTCTGTAGACGGTGAGGTTAGGAAGAGCGTGCAACAACTCCAGCGAGTACCTCTTAAAATACAGTTGCTTCAATCATAACAAGATGGCCGTAGCAGGCGCGTGTCTTAGGGTTCGCTCATCTCGCGCTAGTGTCTTTCTCCCTGGGTCAGGGGAGGGGGCGGAGCGGGGAGAGGTGCGAGACGGCAGGCAGGGGAGGAGAGTAGGAGGAGGAGGGGGAGGAGAGTAGGAGGAGGAGGGGGGAGGAGAGTAGGGGAGGCACGGCCTAGCGGCCGTGCAATCAAGAAGTGAGGGGGCGGAGCTGGGGGAGGCTGTGAGAGAGAGTGGGCAAGGCAGGCGGCTGGGGGCATGTGCACGCGCTTTTAAGCTCAATGCGCATGCGCATTGAGCTTAAAAGTCACGGGCACTGCAAGGAATCGCCACGATTCCTTGCAAGTTAGTTAAAGAGTGGTTAAGCCCCCATAGTCTCGCAAGCTCGATGCGCATGCGCATCGACAGGCGAGACCTAAAAATCTAATGAACACTTAGATGAATTGCTAAAGATGTTTACTTTTCCAGAGATGTTACTGCCCCCCTCCCCCCAAGAAGCTCAAGGCCCCATGCCCTAATACCATGAAATGGTGAATGTTTTGCCTCTATTTTAACTGCTAATAAACTCTATGCAATACAATATATATATAGCATAGAGTCGCCAGTATGTAATTATAGGTAGGACCATGTACCATAGGATAGTGTTTTTTGACTTGCCTATATCTTTGGTGTCGTTTGACGAATCCTCTTGCAATTTTCCCAAACAAGTGCCATAGTATGTCTTGCTGTGCATAGAAAGTTTTGGTTGATCCGTCAAACAGGGGCTGAGAAACAGACGGAGGGTTAAAAAAATGGTGTGTTTGCCATGTTTATTCCTATTTCCCTCCACAATACAAAAAGGCCTGGCCCCAGCCACGCAGCCACCTTCCCTGAAAAAACATTTAAAAAAATAAAAAATCCAGATGGGAGAAGTCACCAGAGCCCCCCCCCTTTCGCTACCACTCTGCAAATGCAACTAATGACGCACTATTAGTTGGAGAATGAAATCTCCTTGGTTCCTGAGCGTTCTTGGGAGCCAATTACCCCTCCTCTTACATCCAGTCCCACACAGCAGGATTTCTGAGAGGTCATTGAAGACCCCCTTTTTAACCACTCTGCCAAAGTGCCTCCTGGCACACTATTTGTTGGGGGATGAAGTCTGCTTGGATGCTAAGGGTCCTTGGTGTGGAAGAATCCCTCCTATTACCTTCAGTAAGTCCCACACAGTAGGATTGCTGAGAGCTGGTCGGAGGCCTGGAGGCCTTGCTCCCTTTCTCCACCTCTCTGCAAACCTGACTACTAGTTAAAAAAACATAGAAATTCAGTTAAAAAACACAAAGGTTACAGGAATGTTATAGCTGGGAAATAGAATTTAAAAAAACGTAGAAATTCAGTTAAGAAAACAAAGATTACAGGGATGTTATAGTTGGTAAATCAAATTTGAAAAACCTTAGAAATTCACAGAAAAAAACAAATGTTACAGGGACCTTATAGCTAGGCTCAGATTTCACTTATACAAACCCATAGAAATTAAGCAGTTATAGTTACCTCAGCTAACTATAACGTGCACCCCTGCAATGCACTGCATATGACCTCACATAGTCCATCACTCTTGACAAGGTCACTGACATCACTGATGACTTCTCAAATGACATCACTATTGACATCACTGATGACAGAACAACAAATCTGAACCCAGCACATAGAATCTGCCATCTATGAATCTTACTCTGCCAGAGTGGTGCCTCCCAAGCCCTGGATGTTTGGAATTGGGCCTGAACATGCTCTGCCAACCTGGTTTCAGCAGAACCCACGCATATCCTCTGCTTTGTGGTGCATCCCCAAGCAGAACCCTGTATCTTCTCTGCTGCGTGGACTTCCCCAGCACAAGGACTTGACATCACTTCCTGCAGCCTTCCAGGAACTGCTGCTGTTTGATGCATTCTCAAAAAGGCCTTTGCATGGCATGCCCCCCTCTTCAACGAGTACCTCACTATCTTACAACAGGTAAATTGCATCACTGCTGGGCAGTTGAAGAGTGCTGCAGGGCAATTTTGCTTCAGTTTGAATGACATTTTTGAACTTGAAATTTGGTTCAAATATTTTGAGCACAGCTTGTATTTAAGCAATGCAACTAAACAAGCCACACTAAATTGATGGAAAAACTGCAAAATGTTCTAGCACAAGAGTTTTTTATGTGATCTGACTTGTGCAATATCGTATAAAACTAGAGTGGGTTGATGGTTAAGACACAGGTCTCTGCTGCAGTTTTGGGTTGACTGGTGCCATTAGTGTTTAAGGAGCTGGAGAAGCATTATTTTACCACTTCAGGCTGTGGTAAATGGTTGCTTCTCACGGAAACACTTAAGACGTGCTACTTTTGACAGGAAATGAGGTAGTATTTGTTGACACACCTAAAGGAAGCAACAGAACATTAAACAATAACATGCGCATGGTAACATAACAGCACGATAAAAAAAGAGCACATCACAAAAAATTCAAAACAGAATGCACCAATACCACAGTGCACACAACAAAATCACTTTGCAGTAATGGAGTACAAAAATGCAGCAACACGACACAGCAACAGAGCATATAAGCACAACAAATTGCTGCACAGCAAATATGCCACCCATATCCACTTTCAGACTCCTGTTTTCATAATGCAGTGGTAAAGTGTTTTGGAGCAAACACTGCCTACATTTACCATTGAGGTAAAAAAAAACATAGTGCGAGTCAAAATTATTTTGGAATCAAGATCCCAACTCTGCCACAGTTTGGGCTGTCTGGTGTCTTAATTAGTTGAAAGGATTGACCAGCTGAGGCAGTGATATATGGCTGCGTGTCACAGAAACCTTCGAGACGTGCTGCTTTTTGCTGGAAATGGAGCAGCATTTGTTGGGATATCTATAGTAGGCAACAGGCCTTAAAACAATATCTTACACAAAGCAACTTAACAACAGATTAACATCAGTTATCATACTCAAAGCAGAATGCAACACAACTGAAAAACAATGTAAGAAAATCACATTGCAACAATGCAGCACAGAAACACACACAGCAGCTCGAAAAACAATAGAACACAAGACCACCACCACAAGACTATAAGCAGCAAATGCGCACATAAGTTCTTATACATATTACCACCTCCAGACACCTGTTTTCCTAATCTGTTTGCAAAAGGTGTCTGGAGTAAACACAGATTTAACTGTACACCAAAGACATGAAATAGCTCCACTCGAAAATATTTAGTGACCTAGCTAGCACAGAGCAGGGGCAGCTCTAGGCTTATGGCGGTCCTGGCCAGGGAGCTTAGGTAGGGGGCCCCAGGAGGGACGCAGGCGCGGAGACGAGTGAAGAGGGGGGAGAGGGGTCAGGGTGTTTGGAAGTGGAACAGAGCTAGAGGCCGCCAAATCCATGCCAGGTGCCGCCACGCAAATATGTGTCCATCCTCAGAGGATTATTATATTAAGGATATATATTGGCGTGGGGTTTGGCGGCCCTGTGAAGGTGCACAGCTTGCACAAGCCTAAGGCCGCCCCTGCACCGAGCTCCAGGTTACGATTAAAGACGATTTGCTTTCTTACCTGTACCTGCTAAAGTGATGTCGTCATTACATCTGGCTTTGTAACTTTCCGTGTTCCTTTCTGAACTTGCTCGTTATTATGCTTGTCTGCTTTCTTGCACAAAGGCAGATCATAATGTACGTGACGCTTAAAAGCTTTTCCAAATCATTCTCCGGGAAATTTTTTTGGTTTCTCTTTGGTTTCAAATTCCACTCTGCTCTTTGCTTTTAATTTCAACTGCGTGGAGGCACGACAAAGGAAACCCAATTGCTTTCACATTTCCATACCATGTGTTCAGTGTACACAGCGATTCTCTAACAGCCCATAATTCCACATAACACAAAGAGGCGCATTCATCATGTTGTCTTTTCGTTGCAAATGCGACAATGCGGAGCGAATATCTTTTGATTGCTCGGTAGTGCGCCTGTTCCCAGGAAAAGCACTTAAGCAAGACCTTTAGTTTTGTCCTTAAAAAACACCAAATCATTTGTCTTTCTAATATTCATCAGCGGCTGCTGCTTCCATTAATTTGGTATTAACTATAATACGGTCGCCCCCTTTGAATAAAACATAACTATTCACTTATGCCCCTGGCACGTTTTTTTCTTTGTCGGGCGTACATTTCTGAACGGATGATTATCTGTTTTAAAGATATGTAATTTTACATAAATAGAATATAATTTTTGGGAGTGCATTCTTTTTTTATTAGAATAACTGATGATTTTCTACTCTATAGTAACTTACAATCGACCAGGAAATCTTTAAAAAAGGCATTACACACAGTGCCGGACTGGCTACCGGGCAGTTGTGTGTGCTGCTGAGCAGGGGGATGCTTTCGTTGATAGGGACCTGTGTGTGCAAAACGAAATTCGTTTTGCTTTTTTTTTTTCAAAGCGCACGCAGGTACCCATCAACGAAATACGCCCAAACCACGGAGAAATCATCCCCCTGCTCGGCAGCACACACAACTGCCCGGTAGCCAGTCCGACCCTGATTACACAGATTGAGCGCACAACGTACCTGTATTTCACAAGGTTGTGTGCTAGGATCAATGGCCGGCACCAGTCTAACACAGCATTAGTAACGGCGTCTTGATATTTACAGAGGCCTGGTGGAGAGTTATGGACCTGCAGTCTTATCCAGAGAGGAAACACTACCTCTGGAACAGAGAACACACCTTTAGAGCTTGGAAAATACTGGACCTTGCCATAAAGTGGAAAACCATGGAGGCCACTGCTTACAAGTGCAGCAGAAAGAATATCCTGTGAAATGACCAGAGCCAGGGAAGAGGTACTATCTTTAATGTGACAGGCCAAATGGAAGGAAATATTGGTGAAGGGAGTTCGACCACCGCCTTATTGAATTCGTACAGGCAAGTGATTGAAATCCCAGGACTAGTGACATCAAAACCACTTTAGAACAACTCTAGCAAATTGAGGGGATGAAAGGAGGTGGGTGTAGTTTCCACTCCCAGCAATTTCAGATACCTTGGTCATTGGTGATTCAAGGGAAGAGTATTAACACTGTTTATAAGACAATGAAGAACAACATGCAGGAGTCAGTGTTAAACACTGACCACCTGATTTTTTTCTCCATTTTCATTGCGTCTGTTATCTTAAGGTAAATAACTTGGTAAAATCATGAAATTCGTGTTCAACTTGTGTTGGTTACTCCTTTCATGGATATCATTAGGAAATCAGGGACAATTTGTTTGATTCCGGTCCAGGAAAGACATGGCTTGGCAGTTCTGGGCTGGACTGTTCCCATGAAGCACAGGGTCAAGGCTGATTTGCATATGGCCACGTCTGACCTGGGGTGGTGCGGAGTGCAAAAAAACGATGGATTTAGGCCCAGATTCTGTACTAGGGTGAATGTATGACATTGTTCTGCATTCTGTCCATCAATTGTTGTTCTTGCATTTGTCACCCCGAGTGGGATGGGTATGCTCAGACGTGAGTCCCATGCTCTCCACACCCCTGGAGTCAAGCTATCCAGGCTGATGACGGCTGATAGCCAGAAACCGGTCCTTGGATGCTTGATTCCGGTCCAGGAAAGACATGGTTTGGCAGTTCGGGCTGGACTGTTCCCATGAGGCACAGGGTCAAGGCTGATTTGCATATGGCCATGTCTGACCTGGGGTGGTGTGGAGTGCAAAAAAACGATGGATTTAGGCCCAGATCTCTGTACTGGGGTAAATGTATGACATTGTTCTGTATTCTGTCCATCAATTGTTGTTTTTGCACAATTTGTACTGAGACAAATAGACAAATGGAAATGGTACAGCAAAGAGATAGTTTAAGTAGTAGAAAATATTTAGTCAATGGATGCAGGGCTTGCAAGGAGTTTATAAGTAAGAAAAGATGGGCTTTGTTGATTAACATTTTGAGAATCTTAAACAGAATGAATAAATTACAGACTGCACGTTACTTTCTGGAAGATTATTGAAAATTGGGAAAGAGAACCTTAAAGTGCAGGATGTTGTAATGAAGGTATACATATAGGAAAGTTTTGGCCCATTATAATTGGAGAAAAATACCGAAGATGAAACAACAAAATCAAACTAGATTTTTGCTATAGCATTATCTATGATGGACGACTGTCCATCACTTCTGTAGGAAATTGGGCTACTGGTTGATTGAGGTGCGAGCCCTGGTCAAGCAGAAATTACAATTATTGTCAGGATGAGGCACAAGTCAACCATAAATCAACCTGTGCTCAACCCATTGGTAGCTTGGCACAGAGTAGTCAGGCTTAACTTAGAGGCAATGTGGAAAGCATTTGTGCACACTTCACACAGTAATAATAAAGTGAAAGACACCATGCAAAAATGATCCCATACCAGATTAGACAACAAGAGAAATTTTTATTGAATAAAAAAAGACCAAAATGACAAAAGTCGAATCAGTAGAATCAGAAATATGCAATTTTAAATATTTTAGTGAAAATAGTGCCAAAAAGCACTAAGCGCCAACTGTGGATATATGGTCGCGCCAGACTGGGACAAAGTCACAAGCTCAGGCTGACCTTGATGGAGCACGGGTCAGCTACGGGGATCCAGTTAGGTCCACTGAACAAAGTAGCTTCAATCCTGGTTTGTAAAGCTGTGCAAGAGTCCATGTTGGAGATGCATTGCACAAGCATAGTGATGCATCAGTTCCGAGGTGCGGCAAAGTTGCAGTGTGAAGTCCTGTGTTATTGTCAAGGATCCCACCGGTGAGAGTTTGCGAAGCAAAGCCCGGCATCAAGGAGGCCTCATGCAGTTCGGTGATGCATCTGTTCAGGGAAGCTGCGATGCTGTGATGCGGATTCCGGTGTTGTCATCAAGGCTGTCATCGATGAGGGATGTGTGTACCTACACCAAGGATGCGCTGCGCAGGGCACGTCCAAAGAGCCTTCGTGGGTGCTGCAGGTCTTTATGATAGGTCCAGTCCATGCAATAGCGCGAAACATCAGTTCTGGGCTGCGCAGCACAGGAGATGCATGAGTTCTGCTGGTTCCACAGAAGCTGGCAAAGTACCTTAGGCCCACTTCCAAGGTTTCAGGACTGGGGTGCCAGGGTAGACCTATAAATGGCAGAGTCGAGATGGAGGTTCAGGTTTGTTGGAAACCTGTTTTGTCCCTGAGGCATCAGATCAGGAGGCCAGCCAGCTAGCACTTGGAGTCACTCTGGTGTTCTGTATTCAAGAGATGCAGGACCAATCATTCTCACCCAGGCAAGAGGACAAGAGACAGTAGTCAGCACAGCAGGGTATCAGTCCTTCAGATTAGCAGTCCAGCAGAGTGGCAGTCCATTGAGAACCACAGTAGTTATTCCTAGCAAAGTATCCCTAGGTCCAGAAGTGTCCTGAAGAGTTGGTGTCTGAGCTCCACTATTTATACACAGTTGTGACTTTGAAGTGGGGGGGCTTCTAGAGGCATGCCTTTTGAAGTGAACAGGTGCCCTCATTCCTGATCCTGTCTCCAGACTAACTACAGGGGGAATGCAGCCCAGTCTGTGGAGGCAGGACACAATCTATTAAAGTGCAATTATGGCTGGGCCCAAATCCTCCCTCCCATCCGGCCCATCCAACCCCCCATTGTGTGATGGCTGTCTAGGAGCAATTCAAACAGCCAACAGTTAACTACACCCAGTCATGTGACCCAGAGACAAGCTACAGGCACTAAATGTCTAAGGCATGAAAATGCCAACTTTCTGAATGTGGCATTTTTAAAATTGTAATTTAAAATCCGACTTCATCGTAAGTTAGGATTTTTCATTACAATTCTAGAGACACCAAACATGAACTTGGTACATGTTCCCATTTAGAAATGATGGTTTATTAAAGGTGATAAGGATAAATCCAAAGATATCCTATGGAAGGGGTAGGCCTTACAAGTAGTAAAACACAAAATGAAGAGTTTTTCACCATCAGGACATGTAAAATGTAAATGTACATGTCTTTCTTTTTAAATACATTGCACCCTCTCCTATGGACTATTTAGAGCCAACGTTATGGGTGACTTACATGTATTAAAAAGGAAGGTTTAGGCCTGGCAAAAGGCATATTTTGCTGGGTCGAAATGGTAGTTTAAAACTGCACACACAGGCTGCAATGGCAGGCCTGAAACATGTTTAAAGTGCTACCTCTGAAGGTGACACAATCATAGCTGCAAGCCCACCAGTAGCATTCAATTTACAGGCCCTGGGCAGAGGTAGGGCCACTTTACAAGGAATTTCACAGAGTTACATGAAAGCTCCACGAGATTCAGTGGAGTTTCGTAAACGGACAGAAATAGACACATTGTGAATCTCGGGCTGTAGTTTAGCACTGGTAGTGCATTCCACAGTGAAAAATCAGTGCAAACGGCACCACATGGTATGCCAGAGAACGCAGTTACTCGGGTTAATTCTGCTGCTGCTCGAGTAGATTTTCTACTTGATCAGCAGCTTTCTGAGCACAAACACTGTCGGATGTCCTCCTCGCAACCAAGAATCATGATAGGGGATGACAAATCCCGCTCAGGCTCACCAACTTACTATTCTGGTACCTTTCGTGAGAACAAATTTTGCCACGCATTGATTGGAGGAATTTGGACAGTAATGCAGAGTCACTAAATTCCTCAAATTCTGCGGGCGGAACAGAATATTCCTCCCACCCCTACTTACAAGTAAATTAAAGATGTCAACTGGGTAAAAACTAATCCTACCATGTTTTAAGGAGAGAGCACAAGCACAAGCACCTTGGAACTGCTTAGCAGTGGCAACGTTCGCAGAGTCCTAAAGCCAGCAACATGAACTCTGCAAACAGGAGGATTGAAGGCAAAAAGTTAGGAGGTAAACCACACCATAGATGCCAGCTCTAACAAGTTCCATTATTCTCATTCCTGGAAATTATAATTAAGGCAATAGCCAACAATGCAAACAAGCCGCCTGGGCCGCATATCATTGCTTCAAATCTGGCAAAAGTGAATGTTGGATGCCAGTATAAATATGAGCATTTACTGCTAGTATGATGGTTGATGTTGGGAAATGTGCTTGTCTGCATGTTCCTTCAGATTTTTCTGCTTTAAATGTGCTGGATGTCATGGCCTGTTTTGACTCTGAGCACGAGAAGGTTGTTAAACATCTCCCAGGGCATATGCTCATCTCCTTGAAATATGTTTACAGAGCTTAATTCTAATTGGCATATTTAGTAAGGTCACAGTAATGTGGTGCTAAAAGCACAAGTGGCATGGAACGTCAGATGTCCCCAGTGGGCAGCAGTTTAGCCTTACACACCAGACATGTGTCAGTTTAAAAGTGTGGCTTTAAGAAAGGAATGCCATTATGTGTCTGACCAGCTGTAGATATAGGATACAGGCACATTAAAAAAATACTTTTTGACATATTGAAAAAAATCTTTTTTTACATAAAAATCTCATAAGTGGTACCTTATAATCCGCAAGGCCCGAGTATATAATGTGTAAAAGTGACACATACTAAATGTGGAATTAATATGCTTCCATGGTGACAATATTGAAAGTGCTATCTTATTGCATGGACTTCAGCAACCCTTCCCATAATTTTTGTTTCGGGTAAGCTGGGAAAACAATCTGTGCACTGTTGAAATATTTTCAAGAATATAGTTTATTATGAACATGGAGCTTTTGCCAAATATGTCACAAAGATGGTGCATGAAAAAACTGTTTATATGAAGCCTGCATAGTAATCTGACTGAAGGGAGCTTCCAGCATTGCCCTTGGGTCCAGCCACTTTGAAAATTCCCAGAATACAGTTACCTTGGATTGTCTTTACTAAAAAAGACAGCTACAGAGGACCTGCTGCAAAAGAGGATTGAAAATGTCTTGGCATAATGTTGTTTACGCCAGCGTAATCTTGCACGACTTCTGGCATTTCTCCTTATGCTTGTTATGAGAAATGCCTGAGATTATACCACTGTGCCACGTTGCATAATTGAGATTTTGATCAAGTAGCATTTCTACTGCTGGAACAAAGGAATAGAGAACATAAACAGAACACAGGTAGAATTCTGATCTATGTTTTTAGCATGAAAGGCATTATAATATCCATAAAGGATGCAAGAATCAATTTCATATAAAAAAAATAGCGCAAAGTGCCAGAGAGTCATTTCACATAATTTTTCATAATCTTTGAGACATATTGCTTAATTTCCACAATGAAAATTACTCAGATTGTGACCAGGGCTAGGGTTGGACTAAAGTTTGGAATTTACATAGTATAGGTAGATGTGTTCTTATCAATTTCTAGCCAGTGGCTACTACTAGAGAGGCTCTCACTGCAAATACTTCAGGACACATCAGGACATGGAGAAAAACAGGAGACAAACTTGACACTGTGGATGCCTATTGAGCAGACAGAGGCTTGCACTGCTTCCCATTTTTAACTAAGTACTGGAGCTTCTTCTCTAGAATCAAACAACTGATCTGTAGTTCCAGGGACATAAAGAACTGGAAGGGTGTCTTTACAGAATAACTAACTGCCTGTGCTAGAGCAAGAGTTAAAGAACAGGAAGGGTAAGACGGGCATATTTGAGAACTTTTTAAGTGACCATGCAGGAAATATTCAGCAACTAGGAAAGTTTGATTGCATTCGAATTTTCAAGCCTGTAAGGTAACTGAACATGTCCCTGTTCTTTTGTCCTGTGTGGGGTAACACAGTTTTCTGGTGGTGTTTGTTTTCCATTTTCGGGGTGAATGGCCTCCATTGGTAATGCATATCAACTAACGTTGACTTTTACACGTCTATTGTTTCTACAGACCTAAGTGTTTTACCACTGTCTTCTGAAAACCACATCCCCTATGATCCTTATTTTGCCATTTTGGTCTTGCTATAGACATTGAATTTTCTTTTCTACTAATTTGGTTGGTGAATTTTACTGTTTCTTTGCACTGACATTATTTGGAGCTGTTAAATTGCTTTACTCAATATGTTCAGATGGAAAATGTGTTACTTTATTGCCATAGCTACCAGGGATTACCCACGCTTTCTAATTGAGACTATTCACAAAAAATTGCATTGAATTACGACCTTTGTGGACCTACTTACCTTGCTCTCCCCCAAATTAATAATCTAGGACCTTACGGTGGGAATACTCTGCGAAAGGGCTGGGAAAAAAAGCAGTAAAGATGGTAAACTGCTAGTGGCCGGTGACAGCAAAGGCTAGAGTCAGACTAAACCTTCAGTGGAGGGGCATAGCTTCCACCCTGCACAAGATGGCTGCGGTGGTGATTTCTCTTTATTAACGAGTGACTGCCATGTAGTTTTTTTGCACTCTGCTCGCACTTAATTTTTCTGACAAACATAACACTTCATGCTGCAGGAAACGTCTACTAACCATGAATACACCTTAGGAATGACTCTTCCATAAATATGTGGTCTATTTATGAGCTGTAGGTGACTATTAGGAAGGGTACGATTTTTCCTAGTCTCCCTCAATCCTATTGTTATATAAAACACATTCTCTTGGTGGGCTGCTTCTACTAGCGTCTTTTGCCAGTGCTGTCATGTTTTCTCCTTAATATTTGCTGATGTCTTTACAGTTCTTATTTGCATATTAAGTTCTCAGGATATTTTACTTAACTGCTATTCAAACTAATTTCTGCTCAAATGGAGATTTCCTTTGATCGTGGTCCCTTCGCTTGCTGTTTGCAGTTGCCCTCCTTTGTATGGGAAGGACCAAATCAATCTAGAAAACTCTACACCACAATATTCACTACACCAACATAGCTTGTGACCCTCTAACATCTGCTAAGGCTAAGTCCTCTGTCACAAAATCTAAAAGAGAGAAAAATTATCCTCCATTGCATATCCTATCTTCTCATAATCCTGTTTTAGACACTATTTTAGATTACGTTAGAGGTCCAAAGCCTTTTATGTTTGCTACCATTGACAATATTTAACAGATTGAGAATCGCTGCATTATTATTGAGAGTAAGATGGTCGAAACAGAACGGTGTGTTAATATTTTGCAGTATGTGTCCACTAAAATCCCTATTCTTGAGCAGGAAATTTAAAACTGTCTAGGGTTATGACCTTCTTGGATGCTTGAGGAAATGTCTTTCAGATCTTTTTAGTATGCCGAACACTCCGCAATTTAACATCCAATGAACACACTGTCTTGGCCGCCTTCATCCCGATGCTGCCAAATCATGAGGAATCATTCTGTTATTCCTGGAATTAACTGATCTCTTACGTGTTTTGAAAGCCGCAAAAGCAAAATGTCGCCTCATCTTGTCTGGCCACAACATCTTTATCTCTCAAGTTCTTTCTAGTGCAACCAATGCCAGAAGAAAGGAGTTTCTTGCGCTCTGACCTCAACTATGACAACTGAATATCGCTATGGCGTCCTTCATCCTTGCCAATGCAAATTTACTCATGAGGGCACCACAAGATCTTTTGATGATGCTGAAAAGTTGAAAATGTTTCTTCAGACTCCTTCACCTCATAGTATGGGCAATGTTGTTCCACAATCCTGAATCTTGACTTTGCGCCTGTTCTCTGTTGCTTCTTTACTTCATTGAATGTTTGGCTCCTCTAGCTCAATGTATCTCTCATCTCTCTGCTGTTGTTCTTGTTCTGGTGTTGACTTGTCCCATGATACGTCTTCATGTTCTCCTTAGAACTGGACTTCATCCTTGATCTGCTGCTTTTCCAATATGCTTTTATTTCTATTCCCTTTCCTTCCTGTTTTCCTTTCTTCTTTCAATATGTGAGTGCTAACACGTTCTCTGATTTCACTATGTTTACCTTTCATAAGCATTATGTTGTTGTTAATCAACGGTGTCATTTTGTCTCCCTTTTCAGTTTTGCAGCTTGTCACTCATGTTCCTGCTTCCTTATTTTTGTTCTCCAATATGTTTAACGTTGTCTCGTGGAACGTTCGTCGTCTGGGACTTCCAGTTAGAAGACAAAAGGTACTTTCTCATTTGGCCAAATTTACCCCATATATAGCTTTTCTACAGGAAACTGATTGTAATACTGCTGAATTGCTTACATTAAAACGTCAATGGGTTGGTAAGGTATTTTTCTCCCCAGCTATTAATCGCAAGGGTGGTGTTGCCTTCCTATGTCATAAATTGTTAAAAATACTGATTTTATCTACATAATCTGATACTAATGGACAGTGAGTATTGGTTACTGCTACCATTCATTACAAATGCATTTCTCTATTCAATGTTTACAGCCAGGCTAAACTTGATCCTGACTTCTGGCATTGTATTAAAGTTAAACTTACTTCTTTTGATAATTCAAACATTATTTTAGCAGGTGATTTTAATCAATGGTGGCACCCCTTAACGGATAGGAAATCTAAATGCAAATTAATTCCTGACAAATCCCATGAGTCATTCCAATCAGCCATTACCACTCGTCCATTTTTTGATGTTTAGAAAACTTCTAACCCTGAATTTACCGTTTTTTCTAGTGCTCAGCATACCCTGTCCAGAACTGATTATAGTTTAGTAGCCATATCTTTGCTGCCATCCATAAAATCAGCAGAAATTGGATCTGTTTTTATTTTAGATCATACCCCTATTTTGTCTTCTTTTGGACTCTCCTTAATAATTCCAAAACTAGTCGTCATAGGGAATTTGTTCAAAATAATAATATATTTTGCTACTTCCATTCCTAAGAATTGAGAGGCCTTTAAATCATCCTTTCGGGCCTTCAACATTGCCAACTCTGCTAGAAAGAAAAATAAATTTAAGTCACAAATCCTTATTTTGCTTCAGCAAATTAAAACACTGGAACATACTTATTTTACCTCAAACTCTTCCACTTTTTACACAAATTTATTACAGACAAATCTACTCTTAAAAAAATTGCTACCACAGATGCATGTCACATTCTACTTAAAGTGAAGTCTAACTATAATGGCGGTCAAAATAAGGCTGGTAAGATACTGACTAGTTATTTAAAAATTCAATCAGAGCATAAAACCATTGGACCTATTCAAAATGTATTTATTACCACCATTGTGACTTCCAATTCTGAAATTATTGCTAGCTTCCACTCTTATTATTAAATCACAATATATAGAAGGAATCACCCCATGAGACCCCAATATACTAACAAATGTCACCAGTCTTCCTAAACCACCTCCCCTTCCTAACATGTTCAACAAATTAGAAGGTGATATCACCCTTCATGAAATTTTAGACGCCATTAAATCCCCAATACAAGCTAAACACCTGGCCCAGATGGCTTCTCAATTGAATTAATTTCCTACTTCTCATCTTTTTTTGCCCTCAAATTACTAGACGCTTCTAGACTAGAAACGTTTAAACCTCTCCTTGTGAAACCTGATCAATCTGGTTTTATCAAGGGTAGAATTGCTACAGATAATGCCAGAATGTACTCTGATATTCTTACATTAGCTAACAAACATAAAGATCCTCTAAAAAGCCTTATCTCTTGTTGCGGTTAAGGCACTTGACTGCATTAATTGGCACTTTATGCTTACCACTCGATAATGGTTTGGTCTTTGTCCTATATGTCTTTCTTTCATAAAACTATCATACTCTGACCCCCATGCCAGTGTATTTTTAATGGTCACTTCTTCCCTTATTTCAATTTACATACAGGTACTAAGCAAGGCTGTCCCCGCTCCCCTTAACTTTTTATCCTTTGTTTAGAACCCTTCATCAAGCATATTTGTTGAGAAACACTTCTTTCTAGGTTTACACATAATTCCCTTGAGATGGAAATTTTAACATATGCTGATGATGCTCTAATTTACATGTCCAATCCCTTATCCTGTTTGGAAACCTTTTTATATTCAAGAATTTCAGGATATAAACTTAATTTACCCAAAACTGAAATCTTGTCATTAAATTCCTGCTGTTATCAGTATATTTTCATAATTTGGTGCCCTTCCAAAATTAAATATCTTGGTGTTTGGTTTTCTCCCACTTTTTCAAATATCATCAACCATAATTTTACTGTTATAAAACTTAAATTACAAAAATTACTTTCATCCTGCTCTCCTCTGCATTTATCATGGTGGGACAGATTAGACACTCTCAAAATTAGGATTGAAACACATGTCCTTTATACATTTTCTATGCTACCATTCAAGAATCCTAATTAATATTTCTCACATATTAATTCAATTTGTACCAATTTTATTTGGAACAACAACTCTCCACGCATTGCCCTGTTTAAGGTAAAATAACCCAAGAATGAAAGAGGTGTCCGATTTCCAGAATTTAAACTGTACCATTCTGCTTTTTTCATTTGACAATGTTATGCCTTAACCAATGATTTTTAAGACCTGCCCACTCCTCAATGGATTACATTTGAACAATCTATACTGAAGGATTTTTCATTCAAAGATGTAATTAACATTTATTATAGTATCCTTATTTCTAAGAATCAAATACAAAAAATATGCCCAGCATCAATTCTATAGAATGATTACAGCTCACTTTGACTTTCAACAAAGCGTTCTATCCTGCTCAACCAAGCATAATAAGTTTAATAAATGTCCCCATAAACCCTTTTCTTTTTTAACACTGGAAAGAAAAGGATATTATGTTTGTACACCAACTGATAAAGGACAATTCTGTTATACCCTTTCCACAATTGAAAGTACAATACAACTTACCAAATGCTTTTTTCTAGGAATATGATTAACTATATTCTGCTATCCATTGCCTTTTAACTGCAAATATCTTTCCTCCTCTCCTAGCTCCACCACTACTCTTGACGCCTCTTGATAATGTTAAGTATGGCTCTGCTCATAACTCTGCTTGTATATACAAACTTCTACTTACACCAACATCTGTACACACAAAAAATCTGATAGAAATATTTTCGGAAACTGAACTTTCCTTTTCGCTTTTTGTTCAATATTGGGATAAATGTTGGCGGCTTAACATTTTGAATACCTCCAGAGCTGCGCGTAGTACACAATCCCAATTTTTTAATGTATAATAGAGCTGTTATTACCCCAGAATATATTTCTAAATTTGTTGTGTCTGCTTCTCTACTATGGTACTTTTATGAATTAACTTTTTCATTGTTCACATGTGTCTAACTTTTGGAAAACTATTGGTCTGAGGGCCACATGTATCATGTATTTGATGGTTGCAAACGGCAAGTTTCGCAGAATTGGGCCATTTGCGAATGGTAAAATGCATTTTGGTATGAATGAATTCCAATTTGTGATTCGGTAACATGTTACCAAATCGCAATTTGGAACTGTGTACACATACTCATTTGGTATTCGGAAGGGACGTGTTTAGGGCATCCCTTCCAAAGACCGAATCGCAGCGGTATGTAGGAATGTTTTGTGACCCAATTTCAGTCGCAAAATATCTGCATTTTACCACCCACTTCAAGTAGGTGATAACCCATTCGCTAACAGGAAGGGGCCTGCAGGGGGCCCCTTCTCTTCATGAATGTTCATAAAAATATTTTTAAGGAGCACACATTGGTTCCACTGACCAGTGCCTGCTCTTGAAAAATGAAAAGAAAACTTTTCATTACCCCAAGTCCCTCCTGTCCTCTTCCCAGTCCTTACAAAGTGGAGATGACCATCTCTGCGATAGAAAAAAAGAACAGGAGCATGCTGGGATACCCAACCCACTCACTCCCACTGGGAGTACATAAGATGTACCAGCCCAGCATGCAGCAATCACAGACATGGTGGTCTGCTGACCACAGCAGGCCACCATCCCTGTGAGTTTAGGTATTCCTAATGGGTCACAAATTGCGACCTGCCTCATTATTATTAATTAATTTATTTATTAATAAATTTATAAATAAATAAAATAAATAAATAAATAAATTATTATTAATGAGGTAGGTCAATTAGGTAACGCTAAATGAAACTTCTGGAGTTTCATACATCCAAATAGTGATTACCTAATTGCAATATGCAGAGAATCACAATTAGGTAACCACTATTTGAAAAAATTATACATGTGGCCCTAAATGTTTAAAGATCTTCCATTGCCTAATGGCTAGGGCGGTCGACCTCAAATCTGGGAAACCGGGTTTGAGTCTGGGCAAGGACGCGCAACATCCAGTGATTCGGGGAAAATCACTTAATCTCCCCGTGCCTAACAAAAAATGAATGTGTACTCATGTAAACACAACTGGTGCTCGTGTAGAGAGCTCTGATAACCAATACTTTTGGGTCAAGTTCAAGCTATATAAAATTTCCATAAAATAAAAAAAACAAAAATTGTAATATACCATTAACAATCTAAAATGTTTTCCAAGGATCTACGTCATCTGACTTTGAGCACCTTTCCCCCAAACATTTGATATTTGAGATTTTTCTTGTACTAGCTTTCAAAATTATACTCTCCTGTTGGAAAGACACTTCTAAGTTATCTTATCTGTGTTAACATGGTGGAATTGTATTTGTGATGAACACAGAATATCTATTGTTTCTTTGTTATCATTATGCCAGAAAATTAAATCGGAGTTATACTGGTTACCCTGTACCACCTATCTATCTTTGTACTCACTGCTACCTTAATCAATTCTTTCTTTCTTTCTTTTGTTTTTAATGGCTAAATTACAAATTCCACCTGTTAATATGAATTCTTTCTTTCTTTCTTTCTTTTAAATGACTACATTGCTAATTTCACCTTGTTATTATGATTGTTAATGTGATATATTTCTTCAATGAAAACTATTTACCAAAAAAACAGAATACCTTCAGTGAAACAAGGATGTGTATTGAGTTAAGACTGTAGTGGGGTCAGGTGAAATGTACTTGGAACGGGGTGAGATGCTATTTGTATGGCTATGCCTCTTTCTAAAACAGAAGAGACAGGGAAGGAGGGTCAGGGAAAAATAAATAATGTCACTTGGCGTTGTGGGATAAAGTATTTGCGATAGAGTGGGTGAAGGGCTGTAGCTATAATGTAGATGCAAACTGCAGAAAAGTGAGCATTGATGGGTTCCAGAGAGTCTAATCTATATTTTAGTCACTACTAAACATTTAAAAGACAGTAATTCCGGTCAGAGGAAACAGATCTCCGATGGGTGCTTACACTATCAACATACCTTTGCTTAGTTGTTTCTTCTTAGGGACTCAAGCATGCTATGATTGGGAAAGAAAATTGGTTACCAATGAACCATTTAAGTATACATCTGCAGATAACATGAAAAGAATGTTAGAACACTGGTGACCAATTAAACAATTCACTATTCTTCAGGAATGGTTTGCTGAAACATGTTGTACCGGCCAAGGTTACCGGCCAAGGTTACTGCCACCACAAACACCTGCAAGTCATCGTCCTTTCCTGAGTGAATGATACCTAACATGACGAAAGCACTATGTAAGTTTTCATTATAGTGGAAGGCCCGAACAAATAAACCCTCTTTGATAGATCTCGGTATTATGATTAAATTACAGGTTTCAGGTTGTAAACATGGAATGCATAAATTAAATGCAGAATTGTATGTTAATTATAGTTCAGTGCAATAGCAGCCTTTCACAGGGTATACACTGGGAAACAATGCTGGGTGTAAATATAGCTGACATAGACAAAACCCTTTCAAAGACAGTTTTAATTATCAGCAACTATTTCTGCACAAGCAAGCAACGCAGTTGTATAGTTAAACGAGGCTAAACTCCGGTAGTACTTACAAAGCTTCTGACAAGTATGTTTATTTAGTGTCAAAGACAGAACAGAAGTGATGGTGAAGGCAAAGGAAGGTAGCCTTAAAGACCCGTGTATCAAACTGTGCGAGGTTCATAAAGTGGTGACAAATCAGACACACAGGAGATTGCCTTCATTTGCATAAGGATTTCTGCAAGCAAACGAGGGAATGCCTATTAGGTTTAGAACGTTCCGCAGTACAGAAAATTGATGTCCAAATGCTATAGCTAGTGGGGCAAAACGGACAGTATTGGATAATGCTTAATTGGGAAGCCGATGGGGTCCAAGAGAGTTCGATGGACCCACCATGTTTACCACACAAAAGTGATGCAGCCAGACTCTTCAAAGAAAGATTCGTCACCAGATTCAGCCAGATGAGTGGTCAGTGGAAAACAGTATCCGATTTTACCACTGTTCATAATCCTTCAAACCACCAATCTATTGTTTTAATTTACATTTATTTTGTAGTGCTATTTTTAAACTCCATCCTTTATTTCGTCCCTGTGCTACCACCCTTACTATCTGTGTCTCCGGTGTTTACTTACTGTATCAATAATTTACAGAGATGTTTTAAGGCATAGGCAAAGTGGGTAATTGCCCAGGGCCCCTACCTACCAAGGGGCCCCATCAGAGCATGACGTTTCTCTCTTTAGCCCGCCTCTGACTATTTCTATATTTCGACATCTCTACTCTATGCCTACCTCTACCTCTGACTAAGTCTCTCTTTTTTCAGAGTCAACTTAAGACTTTTTGGGGCCTCAGAAAGACATATTTCAACTGTCTTGGCGTGACCTCATTTCTGAATGTTTAGTGGGCATCATTCTTTCTTCACATAACAGAAAATAAATCAAAGTTGGTCCAAATAGAGGCCCCAAAAATATTTCTTGCTTTGTGCCCCAATAACCTTAAGACAAAATAACATACATTTTCTTTGTCTAGCTTAGTGGTGGCTGCCTCAGAATGGGGGTAGTGGGGCAAAGGACGGGGAAATGGATCACAAAGATAAAATAAATAAACGTACCTTACCTTTGCCACAGCTGCCGCAGGCCTCTCCTCCGTCCTCTTCCTATGAACTGGCAGCATCGGAGCAGACTCTCCCAGTCAATCACGATGATGCATCGTGATTGGTCTGAGAAGCCAAACAGCCTGCACAGGCAGTGCCTGGGAGCCTGGGCATGTTCTCCATTGAGCTGTGCAATACATCCAGGTGGAGAAATGCTAAGTGCGCATAAAAGTTTGGCCAGCCCGAGAGGGTCGGCCAAATTTTCATGCACACTTAGGGATTGCAAACTACTCCGCCTTTGCTTAGCCCCGCATCGACCTGGCTTCAGTCTGGCACGGAAAAATAAAATGTTAAAAATGTCTTGTTATTATATCTTTATTACATCTTATCATCCTAACTGACTCAGAGAACATGGTGGAAATTCGAGTTTAGTATGCATGAACTCAGAATGATAAAATACATCTTTTAGTGAAGTTAGTTTTAACATTCTGTGTTTGAAAGTAGGTATTTTCTTGTCTAACTATCCAAGCCTGCCTCTGCTAGGTTGTGTATTCCTTGTCTGGAGTTTGAGTGACAGGGCTGGGGGATTCCGGGAGACAGGGTGAGTCCGCCCAGTGGTGAATAAAGAGATCTGCATCTAGGTGGGAGCGAGGAGTTGCACCTGGGACCTGAATAGGACTGTGCCTGCCCCCCACAGTGCTGGCTCCACCTGTGGTGTGTCTGATATCTCTGCCCTGCCCTGCATTGCACTGTGAAAGGAGAGAAGGAATCATGTCAACAGAGTGCTCCAGGGCTGTTCCTTTCCTCCACCATGCTGGCTCCACCTCCTGTGGGGCATCTGATGTTTCTGCCCTGCACTGTGAAAGGAGAGAAGGAGTCATGCCAACAGAGTGCTCCAGGGCTGTGCTTTCCCTCCACAATGCTGGCTCCCCTCCTGTGGGGTGTCTAATGTTTCTGCCCTGCACTGTGAAAGGAAAGAAGGAGTTATGTAAACAGAGTACTCCAGAACTGGTTTGGACTGGGCAGAGGCCCCTCTGCCCTCAGAGGACAAAAGATTTTGGGGTATAAGTATTGGGACCCTGATCCCAAGAATTTAGTTCACTTTTGGACTACAAGAAGAAACCTTTGCTAAGGAGAGGAACCTGAAGAAACTGAGGAGAGCTGAAGTGATGCTTGGGGGATTGGCCTGCAGTGGTTGCCTGACTGCCAAAGAAAGGAGAAAGGACTTTATGTGCACTATATTCAAATTGTGAAGGATCTCCAAGGGCTTGAGAAAAGATCTTGCCTCCTGCTAAAGTCTCAGGGACAACAGACTTCAACCCCGAGTCCTCAGAGTTCTTTGGAAGTGCCTGCTGCTGGTTTGGGCCTTCTGGGGGACTGCGTGTCGCAAGGAGTTGGAAGCATGACTCAAGAGGGAGAAGCGTGTCGCAGTCGCAGCCGCTGCTGTTGCATTGTGAATGTTGCTGCTGTAGCTGACGCATTGCACTGCATCTCAAGAAACGTCCCGCGACCCCGAAGAAGCGTGTCGCTGTTGCAGCCGCTGCCGTCGCATCTCTGAGTAAAGATGTCGCCGCTGTAGCTGTCGCATTGTACTGCATCAAGAGAAGCGTCTCGCACCGAGGAAGAAGCGTGTCGCCGTAGCAGCCGCTGCCGTCTCATCTCTGAGTGAGGATGTTGCCGCTGTAGCTGGCGCATCACAAGAAGCGCCTCGCATCCACGGAGAAGCGTGCCGCCGTTGGAGCTGTTGTCGTTGCATCACTGAACAAGGGTGTCGCCGCTGCAGTTGTCACATCGAGCGGAAGCGTCTTGCATCGAGAAGAGTGTTGCCGTCAAGGCCGCTGTCGTCGCATCACGGAACAAGGGTGTCGCCGCTGCAGCTGACGCATCGAGTCGATCCTTCTTGCAACATCAGAGAAGTGTGCCACATCAGGAACAACTTGACATCTTTATTTCTTTGCACCGGATCTTTGCCGCATCTCCTTCTCTGCAACACTTTTGTGTGGAAGCGTGACGCATCGTAAGGACTTAAGAGAACTAAGCTAAACCTACTATTTTAAGTACAGTATTGTGGATTTTGGTTGTTGGTGGTCTTGTGTTAAATCCATACAAAAAATACTTATTTTTAATATACAACTTGTGTGGTGTCCATTTGTAGTGTTGTCACTTGATTAATGTATGTGTTCACAAATGCTTTACCCACTGCCTCTGAGATAAGCCTGTCTGCTTGTGTCAAGCTACCAAGGGGGTGAGCAGGGGTTATTCTAGGAGTGTACCCCCTTACCCTGACTAGAAGCAAGGGTCCCTGTTTGTCACAAGTACCTACCTGTGCCAACTAGAGACCACCAAATCTAACGCATCTGTTCAACTTTCAGTGCATTTATGGGAACCCCTGTTACAGCGGTTCCTGTAAATGCAAGAGAGGTCCGCTGGGCTGGTGAACAGCTCAGAATCTGGCAGGCGTCTAGTCCACCAGGTTGCCCTGACAGAGCAAATACGGGAAACAGCATTTACAACACTTTCATCACATTGTGTAACTATTACAACACGGTTGTTACAACGACTGCGCTATCAGAAAGCTATACCTTTATATCCCAAGCCATTAGATTGACTTGCTGTAGGGGCGATCTAACCTAAGGAATAGTATAATTTACTATTCCAACCCCTTCCCTACTCTTGCGCCGGCTGGAGTTGGAATAGTAAATTATACCATTCCTAAGTCCAGCGCGCCCTGTAGAACAAGTCGATCCAATGACTTGCGATGTAAAGCTATCGTGTTCCTACAACGGGGTCATTTTAACAACCGCGTTGCAATAGAACGCGATGTTATAACATGCGATGTAACATGCTATATTTGAGTAAATACTGGTCCGCACTTAACTTTTTTATATTCTCCTTGTCACTGATTTTGCGCCGTAATAATTAATAGAAATCAATATTTAAAACTGTATTAATTGTCACTGAATTACTAGTGCCTCTCACCTGCCCAGACCCCGGTCCGCCGCGGCGTATGCCGTTTGTTGCGGAGGGTCACACAGGCAGTCACACCCACTTCCGGTTGCTAAGATGGAGGAGACAGTTTAGCGCTCTAGTGTATCCGGCCCCCTTCCCTATTTATTCTCCAGGGAGGCGCGGACGCGCGCAGCGGCGCGGCGCCGGCGCGCCAAAGGCAAGCCCGTCTGCGCCCGTCCGCGCCAGAACGCTGCCAGCTGCCATACCACTATCGTCAGCTCAGGCCGGTCCTCACACTTTACCTAATCAACTTACCCTTCGAAAATGGCCGCTGCGACCCCTCCTTATATTAGGTACACACGAAATGAACTTACTGCATTAAACTGTTCTCACTTTCCGGCATCAGAAACACTATCAACAGATCTTCGGAAGGCCCCCTGTGCTGTCATACTAGACCCATTAGCAAAAACTTGCACAAAGACAGATGATGCTCAGACCATTCCCACTAGCCCCACGCTGGCAAATTATACGGCCATGTACTTCAACGCCAGATCCATTCCAAGACATGCTTTAGAGATATGGAGCCTTCTTGACCTCGAAAAACCATATCTATGCTTTATATCGGAGAAATGGCTACACGAGCATGCCATTCCTGACCTCCACATAGCCTTTCCCCAGCAATACTCTATAGTCAGGTTTGAAAGAATAGGGGAAGGGGAGGAGGAGTACTGATAGCAGCCAAGGAGAGCATTAATGTTTACATTATAGAAAGCCTCGTGATAAACGATTCGGAAATTATAGTTTTCAGAGTGAATAACCTGGGAACAGAAGAAACATGGAAAGGGGCCTTGCTATATCGACTCCCAGGGAACAAAGGAGATTTTACTAACACCTTACTGGAAACCATAGCCCCTCACGTATTAACAGCAGACCACTTCCTATTATTGGGGGATTTTAACTATCATGCCGACGACCCGTCAAATACTGACACAGAAAAACTAATCTCTTCCATGAACACCCTCAATTTGACTCAAAAGATCACTGGTCCCACCCACCAAGCTGGCCATACGCTTGATCTCCTATTTACCAACTCTCTTAATGTCTCGACATCCAACCCTATTCCACTATTGTGGACCGACCACTATCTGGGGAAATTCGCCATAAATAGCCCTAAAGCGGAAATGAAAAGAAATAAAAATAAAAAATCTTGTAGGAACATGAAAAAGATCACTTTAGCCGCCTTTTCTGTTAATTTTGTGGCACATGAAATTGATCCAAAGGAAAATGTTAATCTTGCAGCCATGCATCTAGAATCCGCCGTTGGTAAAGCACTGGATAAAATCGCCCCTCTGCGAATGGTCCAATGCAGGGAAAAATGTTCTCCCTGGTTCACTGACCATTTAAAAAACCTTAAAACTTCAACAAGAAATGCAGAGAAAACCTGGCGGAAAACAAAAAATTCAAACGATCGTAAAACCTATCAAATCCTGCACACTAAATATATGAGGGAAATAAAAACAGCAAAAAGAACACACTTAGCTGAACGAATAACTAAAGCTGAGAATTCGTCTAAGGAGCTTCATCACATTTTGAAGGAATTCACCTCCTTTAAAAGCCCACAATCAATATTAAAAACTGAAGAATGGACGGAAGACCTTTCTATATTCTTAGATGATAAAATTATAAACATATGCAAATCTTTTGAACTGGAAAATACACCCCCTCAATATTTACAACTGGACCCATACGCTAAAGAATCTGTATATACAAATGACCTTTCCCCGAGATGGGCCATTTTCGATCTGTTGGATAATGAAAAAACTAATGGAGTAGGACGAAATATCAAATCAGGCTCCTCTAGTGACCAACTAACCTCCAAATTATTTGCCATCCTTGCCCCGTCACTAGTAGACCCTCTTTCTGGCCTTTTAAACAAATCCCTGAAAGAAGCAGAGTTCCCAAAAATTTGGAAGGCAGCAAGAGTTAAACCTATATTAAAAAAAACTAGCGCCGATGCAAATGCCTTTCTTAACTATCGCCCTATCTACTTGCTGCCATACTCAGGGAAAGTGTTGGAAGCATTTGTAAATGAACAACTGGTAAATTACCTTGAGACAAGCAAACTACTCGATCCCTCACAGTCAGGTTTCCGTGCTGCCCACAGCACGGAAACAGCACTGATCGAAGTCGTCGATAACATTAGGCTCGCTCTGGATAAACGTAAATCTTCCATTCTTGTCCTCTTAGATTTATCGGCTGCCTTTGACACCATCTCCCACCAGATCTTGATCAGAAGACTGTGGGAGTGTGGTGTCAGAGGGCAGGTTTTAAAATGGTTCGTCATCTACTTGACTAACCGAACAACCACACTACAGGCAGACAATACGCTGGCTAGCACTCGGCCCGTTACAAGAGGTGTGCCTCAGGGCTCCATTTTGAGCCCCTCACTTTTTAATGTTTATATGGCTCCCCTGGCCAATGTGATCAGAGCATTCGGGTTTGCTGTGTTATCCTACGCGGATGATACACAAATACTGGTTACACTCGGCTCTGACGCAAACGACACTAAAAGGCGTTTTAAAATGTGCATGGTAGAGGTAAAAAATTGGATGGGTCACAATCACCTCCAGCTGAATGGCACCAAATCTGAAGTCATGCTATTTGGGCGAGCAAATGAACACTGGACCCAAGATTGGTGGCCTTCGGAATTAGGGGAGTGTCCCGTTCCAAAGGAATCAGTCCGCAATTTAGGGTTCCACGTGGACAACAAGCTGTCCATGAAAGATCAGGTTAATCATACGGTGGGCACCTGTTTCGGAATTATGCGGAGTCTACGCAAGGTCTTTCAATGGATACCAACCAAAGCACGCAGAATTCTGGTCCAGGGCCTCATCGTAAATAGGCTTGATTATGGCAATTCACTGCTTCTCGCCATAAACGAGGGCCATACCAGGAAACTGCAGGTGGTGCAGAACACGGCCGCCCGTCTGATTCTAGGCCTACCTAGACGATCTCCCTCACTGCCATGCCTGAAAACCCTACATTGGCTCCCTATTAACAAAAGAACTATTTTCAAGACCATGTGCCTGGTTCATAAACACATGTACGGTCGAGGACCAAAATACTGGACCCAGAAATTGACATGGTACTTGCCTGGTCGACAGCTGAGATCAAGCACCAAATCACAGCTCACGCCGCTCAGAGTTCAAACAGCCAGAAATGGTGGTCATGCCTTTTCTTTCAGGGCACCATCCCTATGGAACGAACTCCCCTTCAGTTTACGTACAACAACCGAACATATGATCTTCCGCAAAAAACTGAAAACCTGGCTCTTCTGCTAGTTCCACCCTCTGGCTCATTCTCCCACCTCAGGATCATCCGCATGCGCCATGAGACTCCCTTGGGATGTGATATGTTGCGGAATACAAGTATCTAGACTAGACTAGACTAGACTAGACTCTGCCAAACTTTCTGTCAGGCCTTAGTGATCTATTTTAATACAAACCAATTATATCAAAGTGGCTGTAACTAGGAAACTGAAGTATGGGGGCTTCTCTCTACTTTGAGCTCGCTACAAAAACAATGGTGCACATTTTCTAATTTTATCTTCAAAGGGGTGATATTTTTGTAAATTATATGTAAGACATAATATTTCTGTAAGTAGATATTTTTGGTAGGATATCAGTATTCTGTGTCCATATCCTGGGTTGGCAATATATTAAGGAAATATTAGACATCTTTCCTAACGTGCCTCAACAATTGATATGCTAATTGCAAATATTTTGCTCAATTAATGCTCCATTGCTAGGGGAGATAGACTGCAGAAACAGCACAATGTAATTTTGGCCTGTGTACCTAAAAAAAGAGCAGTTCGTAAGGACAACATTTCCAAACACAGAGCACACAGTAGCTGACATAGTTCCAAGAAAGTAAGGGCTTGATTTAACATTTGGCAGATGGGTTCTCTGTCACAAACATTGCAGATATCCGTCTACCTTATAACAAGTACATTGTAACCAAATCAACTTGTTATAAGGTGGATGGGATATCTATCATGTATGTAATGGAGTTCTTGTCCACCAAACTATAAATCAGGCTCTAAATTAAGCAAATGGGTGATGTTCCATATCTTGCAACCAGTAGAAGTTCATAATGTGGATGAATAGTGGGGCGGGCACACGAGCGCTTGCTCGCTTCCACTAATTCTCCCATCTACTCACCAATGCACACACATACTGACACACAGCCATCCACATGCACACTCATTCACATCCATCCATTCACAAGAGCTCCCACCTGAATTCACCATTCATACACACACACACACACCCATTCACAGTACACATATACATAAACAATCATACCTACTGTTGGAATTGGCCCTACACATATGGACCCAACATTTAATATGAACTTGCTGGGCTGCAGCAGTGACAGCAGTACCCACGGGCGGGAGTTAGTAGTTCAAAGGCCTTGTTAGTTGCTGGGAATCTTAGGGAGGGAAGGGAAACAGGAAAGATTATGCTGCCTCCTTTCATTGGCTGACCTTATAATTGGTCAGCTAATGAGAGGAGGACCTTCCTTAGCTCTTCACACAGTGGGCTATGATTAGTGACACTAGCTCACGCCATCCCACTCTGTGACGAGGCATAGTTGCTAGACAGCCAGCCTTGGGCACTTCACAACTTAAACCTGAAGTGCCCAAGGCTGATTCTATTCATTTTGCCCCACCACGTCATGAGGGGCAGGACCACACAGGGTTTTGCCATGCTCCAGAGGGCACTGCCCTTAGGGTTGTGAGGTATTCATTCCAAAACAGCTTGGCTCACGCAGCCAGGTCCCTGCACACACACCTGACTGCCTGACCCTAGCATGGTAATTGCCAGGCTGACCTTTGTTCAACTTGACAGACACTCCTCATGCTTTGGAAAATGAAGAAGGGCCCCAGAGCCTGTAAAGGCTGGATGCCTCTGCTTACAACTGCTCTCGCAAATGAGAAAATTAATGATACTATATTCGAGAAATTCTGGTGAGAGGATTTTAATGCAGATCTTCTTTCAAAGGCAGAATTGTTATCTATTCACTGGAAAGGAAGCCAGTCACATACCCTCTTTAACAGTAGCTTACCTCCAACCTTTACAGAGATTAAAAGGCTCCTTGTGATGTTCTCAACAGGTGGCCAAATGACCTTTTGAGCTTTCAAGCCTCCTCTCAACAGACCTATTATCATCCAGTGGAAACTCCTCCCTTCCCCCCCTTCTACCCAGAGCCCAGAAGTGAACCATCTGCCATAATTCCCACTGCTCAGGTCTGTCTCCATGGACTGAGCACGCGCCCTCTTTAAGTGCACCGGGGTTGTGGCACGTGCAACAAAGGCTCACAGAGAATATTTCTGCTATGACTGTCTCACCATAAGTCTGCTTGTCAGCACCTCTGATTAAAAGCTTATCCTTCTCTGATAAACCTGCCCGAGGGACACATTTTCTTATACCATCTCTATTACTACAATTTATTAGAAACTCCGCACCTGTAATAAGCCGCTGCTTTAATATCATACCCAATACACTCACGCTATAAATAACCAAAAATGTTTTGGAAGAAAGTGTGCAGATGGTAGGATTCACAAACATCTCCATCCGTGCTATGCGTACATGTTGCACTCTGTAAAACATTATGCTATATAAATCCTCTTGGGAGTGCACGTGAGCATTCTCGTGGTTAATTGTCACAAATAAAAATCTGGAAAGGTTCCAGCGCTTATAAAAAAGTTGCCAAAAACAGCAGAAAACGTGTTCTACCGTAAAGAAATATAATGAAATATCACTGTAGTTTCGCATCATTTGCTTATGTTCATGTCCTGGTCTTCGCCAAATCCCAACAGAGAATTTCCTGCAACTTGCATGTACATATTCATTTTCATTGTCTGCTCTTCGCCACTGCCATCATACATATGTGTGTTGGATGACTCTACACTTTTACCGAGCATGGGTAAAATAGCTTCTTTGCGAAATTCGCCCAATTCCCGTTAAAATTACCCATGATACATGAAGTTCACTTGACTCGTCGCCTGCACACCTCAAGCACACAACCGCACAGTGTGCGAGCTGGAGAATGGATTTGGGACACACCAGTTTCCCACTAGACATTTTCTGGCAGACATCAGTTTTACAGTTTCCACAAGACATTTTCAGCTCATGTAATTCTCCAGCATTCGATAAAAAAAAAAAAAAAAATAACCGGAGAATGAAAAGGGGGGGCCCTCGGCCCCCCGCACGCATGGCGGCGCGGCGACCGTCTCCCCCCCCCATTCTCCTTGGTTGTCTCTCGGTGGTGGGGGCGGGCCCTGGGGGGCGCGACCCACCACCGATTGGCCGGCGGCCCCCCTGACCCGGATGCCAGGTAAAAGGTCCGGGTCGGGGGGGGCGGGCTTTAGGAGGGGCGGGCCGGGGGGGGCGTGCCCCCCCCCCGCCTGGCCCCGGGAGAATAAAGAGGTGGGGAGCGCCCAGGAGACCCCCTTGTCCCTGGACGCTCTCCCACAGCACCGTGTGCCCCGCGCTCGGGGCTTCTTTGTTTTTTAATTTTCTCTTTTGTTCCCCCTGTAGTTTGGCGGGATCGTACCTTCAAGCAACTGGTGCTTGCAGTGCGGAGAATACCGGAGAAGCTAGATCCGGGGAAGAACGGACAACAAGGAGCAGCGATCGTCAAGGTGGACATGGTGGCAGATGGTTTTTGCCCTTTATGGAACAGGCGTCGCGCCCTGGAGCAGAAACGGCGTCTTTCGGGGAGCCATGCTCGAAGATACAGGAGCATGGAAAAAAGTTAAGTACCATGCGTAGAGTGGTTTGCTGATAGCTGCTGTTGGCGAGGGGTTTATTGCATGGGCACGTTTTTTGTTTTCTTGGGTGCAGAGACCGGGAGGAGTGTGGCAGTCCATGCTGGTACTTGCGTCCATACTGGTGCTTGCGCTTAAACAAAGGGCACGCAATCGACACTGCACAGACTCATAAATTATGTGGTGCTAGGGCTGATTGTTAAACGGGTTTGGCCAATAAACGTCACCTCACGAACAACACAGGGATGATAGATAGCGCTCATTTGTAAATCCCGAAATGCTGCCATCAGGTAATCACATGAAGGCGACGTTTACTGTTTGGTCCCCATCTGAACTCGTTCAGGTCTTGGGGGGGGCTGCAGCGCTTCCCTGCACCCCTAGCGTCTATTTTTGAAAGCTGTTGAAAGTGCCGGCGGTGTTTACGAGGAAGCAAAGTGTTTGGCTGGCTTCATTAAACACCGTGATCGTGTGGCGCTGTCTTTAGTCAAAGCTACTCACTAATGCTGCTACGTCAAGTCGGCCTCAATTATCAGACTTCAGTTACACCGCGATGCATGCAACTGGGTAGCCCAGACCTATTGGCTTTGCTAGTGCTTGTTAAACGAGGCATGTTGTACCAGAATTCAGTTCTGAAGAGTTGAATGCACGAAGAATTGTGTTTCTTGCAAACATCGAGTGGGATCCCTTTGACTTGGAATCCCAAGTGCCGAACTGACCCCTGGCATCAGTGACTCCCTGTGAGTGAATGCGGGGCAGGAGGTATGATGCCTTTGCCCACCAGACCACGGTAATAGACGACCAGGGGCACGCTGGCATCTGTAGGCCCCGACTCCACCCCATGTGAGCAGAGTCGACAGACAAGGATCTTAAGGGGCCGCTCTGGTCAGTGCACACTTATTTACGTTTACATTTTTGGTTAGTCGTGACAAACAAAATCTGTCCTCCCTTGCTCCTGTAGCACATGATCGGGGGAGGCAGGGCGTGCAGTGCGCCTCCAGGCTTGTGTTAGGATGAATGGAGTTTCGTTAAGCGTCCACTCCTGCGCACCGCTCTGTGAATAGGTGGGGTGCACCGTGTGCTGGAACCGGCTCCTGCCACATCCACGCACGGCATGCCCTATCAGCAGAGCCGGTCTTTGTTCAGATAGCGCCCTGGGTGTGGGCGGGGAGCGGTCGGGCGCCCTTGCTGACTGTAGTGAATTAAATCAGGCAGCAGGGAAGTCCCTTTGTGCTCACTGGTCAGAATCTGGATAAGCAAGGACTGGCCCCTGAACACAAACATCCCGGACCTCCCTCGGAGCTACTTTTCAGCTCTTGTACTGTTGCCGTAGTACCCTAATGCAACCTTTTACTATCTCTAATTTGCACAAATCTTTTGATTGTCAGTAATCTCTTCGCATCTCCTCACTAAACGAGCAGTAACTAGCAATGTTATCACCCAGCAACAACTAGGTCCTAGGTTACAAATAACACAAAACAACCGACATTCAGAGGATTTAACTCGTAAATTGTGCAGTACACAGAACGTTTCAGGTCGGGGGTTCAGTCCTACATGCACAGACAGCATTCTGTTTTACAAAATCCACCCAAACGTCAAGCGTCAAACTAGCTAGTTGAAACGCATGCATGCCCCATCTCCTCATTTCACCATAAAAACGGAAATAGGGCTCCTTGAAATCGTTATTTGCTCGGATTAAACTCTTCCCGTGGGGGTGGGGCATTAATTAATGCCTATGATTGGCGACGAGGCATGATCTCCGGTTCTTTACACCTTGTTGGGGAAGTGCAGTTTATCTGCCAGATCTACTTTAATTAATTTATTTGTTAGAAGCTGGCGATTATCACGTGCATGAGAGAAATGGGCAATTTCGGCTCAGTGGAGAGTGAAGTTTTTGGGGCAGGTATTCAGACCTCGGGATCTGGGTTCGAGTGTCGCTAACGACACAAAAAAGTGTTGCTGCATGGAATGAAATGCACTCAGGTACTGGAAGCGAAAGTATAAAAAACAGAGATCCTTTTTGTTGTTTGCAGTTCATAAATCACAACCCTTCTAACGTTGCACAGTGACCTAGGAAGGACGTGTGTCTCCTGCATCATGTACCCCTCACTATCTCATGCAGGCCCACTGGCGTTATGTGATTCTGCTGCCACTGCAATTATTTCGCATAGTACTTGATTGGCTACATTTGCCACATATTACATCTTCTGCTGCATAATTCACAAGTTGTCCTTAGCTCAGACTGAACAAAACTTACTAGAAACGCATGTTCCTAGGAAGCGGAAGGCACTTTGCACAAGCTGACTGTTCACCTGTCAAATGCATGTTGTGTGTTGGGGTGTTAAATTAATACTTATAAGAGAAGACCTCTTATTCAGGTAGTGTTAAGATGTGAACATGTGACAGAATAAAGAACTGGTACTAACCCAAAGATGTGCCGCATTATGCTGCATAAATTAGCAAGCCCTGCTACTTAAATTTGATCCGTCATTGCCGCATAATTTCAGTGGCCCTGGTCTTAAGTAACACACACTGTCCATCGGTTTACACACACAATCTATTTTCAATTTATAAGGCGTATGTGTAATGTGAAGTGCTCTGACACCCGGCATTGAGATAAGTAGCGCTATAAAAAGGAAAATCGGGGTTTTTTTAAATTGGAATATGAGTAAATACTCGGACGGAAAATACATCTGACAATTTTGGAGAGTGCATGCATATTCCCATATATCGGCACTGGAAAAAGGGCGAAACAATGCCTCTTTTCGGTACTGGGAAGGCAGGATTCAGCTGTGTGCCTTTGTTTCCCCTCCATGGTATTTACATCTAGGTGTGAGGTTCCCAGCCAAGATACTTTAGGGAAGGCACCACACAAGGATGACGGTCTGGATAGCAGGGTTATACGGCTGCTTTTCTAGTAGTAACAGCTGTATTGAGGGCCAACTATATAAACAATGTTGGGTAGGCATCCCACCAAGGCCCCACAATTTTTTAGCGTTTCCAAGGGAATCCACTGTATTGTAATGGAACAGGGCACGTATCAGAAGCAGAACACACACTTGCAAAAATTTTATTCAAGCCAGGGTTGCTGCTTATTTATCTTACGTGAGGAACAGCCATTGACATAAGTCAAATCTTGACACTCTAGAATTACTATCATTGGTGTCTGCTGAGGGGATAGTTAGAATAATAGTGGAACGGTTCACGAATAGGGTATTCCCCCTTCTCTTGGGGTCCTCCTGGGGATTAATACACATCTAAGGGTAGGGCTTGGCAAGACTGAGAAAGCCAGTTTCCCAGGTACCACATTCCGGTGCAAGCCAAAGCAGTAAGTCACACAAGGGACGTATTTCATTGCAAAGGTAATGGACATCGGAGGTGATGTTCACTGTTCTAAGGGGGGGGACATTGCACCAGTCCAATTGACTATTCATTGAAGATAGGTAAAGTCAACATTATTAGTGAGCTATCTTATTGGTAGCTGTTTGGCGTGCTGCCTTCAGGCTAAGTCTTGAGGGAATGTAGAGCAGCTTGTTTTACCAGTCTATAATCTCATGAATGAGTAAATGGAAAAGAACAGGTGTATAACCTATATATGTAATAGTTCTAAAACACATCCCTTTAATTCCTTTCCGAGGCTAAAGGCGTGAAATTACAGTCAGTAAACTTATTTAACATACAAGTAAATGGGCACAATATACGTTGAGCCTATGATGAGATTAGAGGCGAATAATTACGGTGTGTAAACTTATATAGCACACAGTGATTTAGCACCATATACGTTGAGCTCTAGGGGTGTACCAAAGCTATATATTAATAATGTGGTAGGGGAACCACGAATGGCATGGAGACAGGGCCTAGAGCCTGTAGAGAGACTACTTGGGGTCCTGATAACTATACACACCCTGATGTCACACCTAAAGGTGCCCAGGAGCCTAGTTGCGGCATCACATAGGTCTGGGGATGCATGTGATCATGTCCGGTTGGCTAGGATGATATTTCCCAGAAGCCAAAGTGGTGAGCGGAAAGGGTCCTTGGGCCAGCGTATGGCCTGGCGGGGTTAGGGCTGTGCTAATTCTTTTGGCTAAAGACTGTGGTGCTGCACTGTTAAGTAGACTGTCTTGTTTTTACACATAGATCCTATGCAAAAAAGACGTGGGTAGGAAACCAGGATTAAAAGGCAATGTCCTCGCCTGCGGCACAACTTTCTTGTGTAACAATGATTGTAAAATAGGAAGCCATTTTTACAGCCTACCATGGTTAGGGCGGCGCTGATCCTATGCTTAACGACATAGAGGCTGCACTAGCAAACAGACAAACGGAGGCTATGCTTAACATTTACTGTCGACGTGTTAATGTGTAGTAATATGGCACTAAGATTATCTAAAACTTAGCAACTGATGGTAATGTAAGTCTAACGCGTGTACAGCAGGTATCGCCGTAAACACTAATGGTGTGTATCTATCTTTCCAATTTATGTATGACCGGGTCCATGGTGGATACCTGGAAGGCTCCACATCACAACAGCTGCAACAGGTGGACAGCCCAAGGGGGGCTTACGTCAGTCACGGCTGGGTCCATGGCGGATATCTGAGGAGTGCTACACACCGCAACATCAGCAGCGGGTGGACGTCAAAAGGAAGCATACGTCGAGAAAGAGGACATCAAGGGCCCAGGTATTGCTGGCAGGTGTAAGTGCTACCCATTCCTAAAGGGGGAAGTGGGAATTTGTCACCCAGGTTTCTTGGTCTTTTCCTGGTTCTTGCAGTTTCTCAAACCTGTCACGCAGGGGAGGAACTCATCACCAGAAGTTGAGGAGCCACAATGTGCCAGCACAAGCAACAGGCTGGACGCAGGACAGGGAAGAGTTTGTTTGAGGGCCTGTGCCATGGTCAGTTCAGGAACTTCTCAGGGACCTTTTAGCTCAGCAGCCCGACCCCCTGTCAGTGGTGATACTTCACCTAGGGGGGACTGAATTGGCCAAACTGGGGAGGCGAATACTCATTGAGTCCATCTCCACTGTGGGGGGGTCTTCAGGACTTGCCCGGGTGGCACAGTAGTAGGGCCTCAACTTATCCCGTGGTGGCAGGGACTCGGGCAGGGCGTTGAATCGCTCGATAAAGAGGATCAACACACAGTGGGACAAAGTATTTCAAGCCCCCCTCGGTTGCAGATGATCCAACATGGGTGTATTGGTTCTACCTGGTGAGGGGAGTCCATTTGACGGAGGAAGGAAGGGTCCTGTGGTCTGATGATGTCAGGGCCTGGTTGGAAGGTTTTTGCTAAAATGAGAACTTTCTAGGGTAGGTCTAGGCAGGGGGAGGCCAGATCGTCGGTTAACAATGCTGGCCTGTGGCGGTAAGGTCATTATCGGTGAGCACATATTTGAGGTCTGAGGGGGCGGGCATCATCCTATGGAGGTTCCCGCCCAGGGGGAGGGGCCTGCGGGCCACTCCCAGAACTCCAGGGGCAAGGTAATGGATGCTGCAAAGCAAAGGAGCGCGGGTAGGAGTAGTTCACGCTTTCCTTAGGCTGGTAGCCACCCCGCGCGCGTGGACTCATGACGCCACCGGCGCAGAGTAAGGGCCCTCCTTTAGTGGGTAAATGGAGTTCAGGGCGTAGACCGGGCAATTCCCGGGGTAACACTGCGCATGCGCACGTCTCTAGGGGAGGCGCAGCTTGTAGGACCTGACACCGGTAGTGACCTTGCCATATGGCCAGAAATGTACAAAAATCAAGATGAGGATGTTAGTCTCGGTTAGGAAACAACATGTATTAGAGTTTTGTTAAGGTCAGGCTCTCAAACTTGTTGACAATAATTTTGTACCTAATGTCCTGCTGATTTTTGTATAAATTGTTGATCATGCAATTAAAACCTTTTTAATTTCATATCTTAATAAATACGGCCGGGCGACTAGCGCCCGCCTTCCAAAAAGTAAAGAAGTCTCGTGTCCACGTTTCTGGGTGTTGGGTGCCGGTTTGGGGGGAGGCGGCAGCTAGTCGCTGACCATGTGAAAAGGGGGGGCCCTCGGCCCCCCCGCACGCATGGCGGCGCGGCGACCGTCTCCCCCCCCATTCTCCTTGGTTGTCTCTCGGTGGTGGGGGCGGGCCCTGGGGGGCGCGACCCACCACCGATTGGCCGGCGGCCCCCCTGACCCGGATGCCAGGTAAAAGGTCCGGGTCGGGGGGGGCGGGCTTTAGGAGGGGCGGGCCGGGGGGGGCGTGCCCCCCCCCCGCCTGGCCCCGGGAGAATAAAGAGGTGGGGAGCGCCCAGGAGACCCCCTTGTCCCTGGACGCTCTCCCACAGCACCGTGTGCCCCGCGCTCGGGGCTTCTTTGTTTTCCCACCCACCATCCCTTAGAACAAAGTTTTGTGGCATTCATTATGTCCGGTTTAATGGTAAGTTTGCGAAGGTACTGTCCACATGTATTACATGGTAAGAGTAATGGATCTGTCGGTATATTTCGATGATGCTGTATGTTTATGAATTTTTTCCCCTTTTTATCGATTTATGTGTAAAGTATTTTTCTTTGATGCCAAGTGTCTTTAGGCCTTTTTTCCCTTTGTAGCTGTACGGTAATGCTGTTATTTATTAGCCAGTGTAGCTGTCCTTTAGAATTTTTTCCATAGGTCGTCGTATTTATTAGGTTTGGGGCATGCGGTAAGGTCATTATCGGTGAGCACATATTTGAGGTCTGAGGGGGCGGGCATCATCCTATGGAGGTTCCCGCCCAGGGGGAGGGGCCTGCGGGCCACTCCCAGAACTCCAGGGGCAAGGTAATGGATGCTGCAAAGCAAAGGAGCGCGGGTAGGAGTAGTTCACGCTTTCCTTAGGCTGGTAGCCACCCCGCGCGCGTGGACTCATGACGCCACCGGCGCAGAGTAAGGGCCCTCCTTTAGTGGGTAAATGGAGTTCAGGGCGTAGACCGGGCAATTCCCGGGGTAACACTGCGCATGCGCACGTCTCTAGGGGAGGCGCAGCTTGTAGGACCTGACACCGGTAGTGACCTTGCCATATGGCCAGAAATGTACAAAAATCAAGATGAGGATGTTAGTCTCGGTTAGGAAACAACATGTATTAGAGTTTTGTTAAGGTCAGGCTCTCAAACTTGTTGACAATAATTTTGTACCTAATGTCCTGCTGATTTTTGTATAAATTGTTGATCATGCAATTAAAACCTTTTTAATTTCATATCTTAATAAATACGGCCGGGCGACTAGCGCCCGCCTTCCAAAAAGTAAAGAAGTCTCGTGTCCACGTTTCTGGGTGTTGGGTGCCGGTTTGGGGGGGAGGCGGCAGCTAGTCGCTGACCATGTAAAATATTACACAAACACAAAATCCAATATTTGGACACTATGCCAATATTCTGTCTAGGCCGACTTTCAACCCTTCTCCTCCAACAGTTTTTTCCCAGTGGCACAGAAAGCACCATGTGTTATGATTACAGAGTCTGGTGAGCATATCACCCCATTCCTGGGCCTACAACCTACAAATGGATGATCTGGGGTTTATTAGTCTATAGTATAAAGATGGATCAGCATTGCAGAACAGTTCCCTTGATGTTATGGAGTGAGTGAGTGAGTGAGTGAGTGAGTGAGTGAGTGAGTGAGTGAGTGAGTGAGTGAGTGAGCTGGCCACTGTAGAGGTAAGTCATGCATTTGCAAATCTAACTCTTCTGCTTTTCAGAATCAGTGATGTTTTGTGTGTGCGAATAGTAGGTTTTTTGTTAGGTGACAATCACTCTTTTTCTCTCTTTCACTCTCACCACCTTCTCTATCTGTCTCAAGTTGTACATTTTGGCTCTCTTTATGAGCTTTATGGTCAGTGCTTAGTTTGAGCTGATAGGCACCCGACGCAAACATCACAGCCAGAGCACTCCACACCAGATGAGCTCGCCCCGCTACGCAACCCCGACAGACAATGCCCCAGGAAAGGCGCTTGGCTCACCACCGCTCTCCAAGAAGCCAGATGCACCTTTATGTTGCTGCGGATTTGTGGATCCCATTGCCAATTAAAAAAATTAAAGTCTTTTTTGGCCCTGTCAGGGTTACAGGGGGGCCTCCTAACCACAGTTAGGGGGTAAGGGTATTGATACCCTGCCCCTATTTCTTTTTGATTTTTTTATGGGGAGACTTGGCAGAAGCTGAGTTCCAAGATGGCTGTCAACGCCTCCTGGTTGAAGTGTTGACAGCCAATCACATTTGAGCAGGGGACTGTTGGATCCTTGGAGTATATCTCACAAACTATTGAACGGATTTAAACCAAATAACAAAAACAGTTTATTCAGGATCAAGGGCTACCTTTCTGCCAAATTTGGTGTATATATTTTTTAGGTAGTTATAGTTGGGACCAAAGATTTCACAGGAAAAACATTTTTTGTTTTGTCAATAACTTTCTCGCCGCTTGACTAATCTTCATGATATTTAAAAACAAATTCTCCTTTTTGGATCAGTTGTTGTGTTGAAAGTTTTGGGGTGATCCATCAAGTGAGGGCTGAGAAAAAATGGGGGCCTCCCAAAAAAGAATATTTATTCACTGAAAAAAACAAAGGTTACAAGGGCGTTATAGATTTCACTCATAAAAAAACATGGAAATTCAGATGTCAGAGTTACCTGGCCTACCTATAACTTACGCCCCTGCAATGCACTGCGTATGACCTCGCATATTAAATCATTAATGATATGGTCAGTGACATCACTGATGACATCTCAAATAACATCTCTGATGACATCATCCAGTGAGTATGACTGTTTTGTAAATATTTCTGAGACTTAGAGCTATATATTAAGTCACTGCATTTGTTAAATTACTATTGTTTTGTACAACTAATGAGTGATACTGTTTCTAACATATGGCACCTGAGTGGCTGTGTGACTGTCTGTATTAGTGTGGATGTGGGTGGGTGTGAGTGACTGCATCATTGAGTGGCTTTGTGGGTGCCTTTCTGAGTGGGTGTGTGAGTTGCTGCATCAGTGACTGAGTGGCTGAGTGAGTGGCTCTATGGATGGGTGAGTGGGTGTGTAAGTTGGAGTATGGGTGTTTGAATGTCTGTCTGAGTGGGTGCTTGGTTACGTGAGTGGCTGTATAGGAGAGTGACTGTGTGAGTAGTTGTATGGGTAAGTGAGTGGGTGTGTAAGTGGATGTCTGGATGTGTGAATGAGCATGTAAGTGGATGTGTAGATATGTGATTTGGTGTGTTGCTAGTTGTATGGGTGAGTGTATGGCTGTGATAAGAAGTTGTGAGGGTTAGTGAAAGGCTGTATCAATGCTATATGGTTGAATAAGTGTGTGTGAGTAGCTGAATGAGGGTGTGTCTGGCTGTGTGAGTTGTTCGATAGGTGTGCGAGTGGCTGTGTGAATTAGTGTATTGGTGAGTAAGTAGCTGTGCTAGTGCCTGTATAGATGAGTGAGTGGTTGTGTGAGTGGTTCCATGGTTGAGTGAGCGAGTGTGCCAGTGGATGTATGGGGCTATGAAAAGGGTATGTCAGTAGTTGTGTAGGTAACTATACCTGCTAAATTTCAATGGTTTTGTACGAGTGAAATCTGAGCCTAACTATAACATTCCTTTAAACTTTAAATTTTCAAGATTTTTCACATTTTATTATCCTAAGTATTACAAATATGTAACCTTTGTATTTTACAGATAATTTCTTAGGGTTTCTAAGGTTGTCTTGTAAGTATAATATGCTTATATATTTTTTTAGAGAACTGTTAGCGTTTATTTCAAGGGATTATGTCTACAAATTGTTTGTGAGAAATATGTAGCACAATTTTTAATATTGTTTTTTATTAAACGTTTTCCCCCACAATTTTTTGGGACTACATTTCCTCCACGGGACTGGACCTGAAACCAATGCTAGATAGCAAGAACTCTTTGTTTTCTTATTCTATTCATATCACATGATTGCAATCTATCCACGTTTTGAAGCTTCACCAAAAATCTTTTAAAAAATTTACTATGTAAATAGTTTACTACTTTGGTGTTTAAAGTTAGTTTATACCTATTTGAGGTCAGTTACTTCAGAGTATATATCTTTATATATGATTATTCACATGGTTTATGTTTTTTACGAAGCTGCAAATCTCCCGATTGGCATCACGGACTTACGCTATGACACAGCAAAACTTGCTCATTTATTTGGCCACATAGGGATCATACCTTTCTTGAATTATATGAAACCCCACCCAACGCCTGCTTGTTGGACAGTGAGGGAGCAGCACTTGAATATTGCTATATGCAGTCTTTGAACTTTCCTTCTGCTGTGAAGTGCTAGTTTATAGAAGTGGCTGGAGCTACCCCATCTAGAGATCAAGATCCTGTTTTTGTGGAGGAGGAGGAAGGACAGGATGCCCCACCTCCAAAGAAAGAGGGCGAGATATCGAAGTTCCTTGTCATTCCTTCTGGCGAGAAGAAGATGACAGCCAAAATAGTCAAGTGTACAATCTTAAGCAAGAAACTGTCTCGTGGAAAAAATAAGAATGGCCTTGGAAACTTTTCGATGTGGAAACATCTGAAGACAATACATGAAAAATCATATCAGAGAATGGTTTTCAAGAGAGAAACTAGTGCTTAACCTTCAGCATCAGGAGCGACTCTGCCAGCACCCTGCACCTCAGCTATAATAACAGTACCAGCTGTGTTTCCAAATTTTATGCGCATAACTAGTCAATCTTTGCGATGCCACACGCCCGTTGGCTTTAATACCAAATCTGTGGCAGAATATTTCAATGCACTGAACAATCATCCATGCTAATTTCTTTATATTAAGGCATCCAAAATTGTTTGATCTAGTTTTCAGTTAGAAAACCCGTTGGTTTTTCATTCTGGCTGTATTACAACAGTTGTGTACCTGTTTTTTCAGATACATAAATAAAAAAATAAATGTAAAAAGCATATTAAAAATAAAAGGTTATTTTTAGAACCACATCAGCTATTCAAAAAAGAGCTGTGTATGTCCTTGTATTCCTTTATTGTATATATGGCGTGTAACTGTGTGTGTGGGTGTGTCAGAGTATGTATCAGTGTGTGCCTGGATGTGTCAGTATATGTTTGAGTGTGTCCCTCGATGCCTCAGTGTATGCATCAGAGTATGCCTGGGTGTGCCAGTGTATGAGTGTGAACCTGGGTGTATCAGTGTATGCATCAGTGTGCGCCTAGGTGTGTCAGTAAATGTATGTTTGTGTCCCTGGGTGTCTTAGTATATGAGTTAGTGTGTGGGTGTGTCAGTGTAGGAATAAGTTTGTTCCTGAGCATCTTAGTATATGAATGAGTGTGTGACTGGGTATGTCAAAGTATGCATAAATGCATCCCAGGGAGTACCAGTGTAAGTATCAGTGTGTGCCTGGGTGTGTTAGTGTATGCATCCATTTGTTCCTGGATGTGTCGGTGTATGTATGAGTATGTATCTGGGTGTGTCAGTGTATGCATCAGTGTGTGCCTGGGTGTATCAGTGAATGTATGTGTGTGTCCCTGAATCTCTCAGTATCTGAAAAAGTGTGCGCATTGATGTATCAGTGTATGCATGAGTGCATTCCAGGGGGCCTCACAGTACAAATGAGTGTGTGACTTGGTATGTCAAAGTATGCATACCTGTGTGCAAGGGTGTGTCAGTATCTGTGTCACTGTCTCCGTGGGTATCTCCTGCAACTTGCATGTAAAAATAAAAGGTTCTTTTTAGAACCACATCAGCTATTCAAAAAAGAGCTGTGTTTGTCCTTGTTTTCCTTTATTGTATATATGGCGTCCCTCAATGTCTCAGTATATGCATCAGAGTGGGCTTGGGGTGTGTCTATGTATGAATGAGTGTGTGCTTGGGTGTCTCAGTGTATGCATCCATTTGTGGCTGGGTGTGTCAGTGTATGTATGGTTGTCTCTCCTGGCCCTTCAGTGTATGCATCAGTGTGTGATTGGGTTTATCAGAGCATACATCAGTGTGCATGGGTGTGTCAATGGGTATGCCAATGTGTGCATAAGTGGGTGCCAAGGTGTGTCAGTATCTGTATCACTTTGTCCGTGGGAGTCTCAGTGTAAGTATGCGAATGTGCTTGAGTGTGTCTGTGTATGTATGAGTGTAGTCCTGGGTGTCTCAGTGTATGAATGAATGTGTACCAGGGTGAGCCAAAGTATGCATCAGTGTGTGCTTGGCTATGTCAGTATCTGTATGATTGTCTGCTTGAGTTTTGCCATGTATCCTCCAATGTCTGCCAATGTGTCTAATTGGATGTATTATAAAGCTTAAAGAGATAATTAGTCACCTACATACGTGCAAACAATGGTTCCATTGAGCTGTGTAAAAAGAGTGAAAACAGAAATAGAAGTTGTTGTTGCATCTTATAAACTTGCACAGTAAAGTTCAAGTTTCTGCAATACAAATGTTTATGTTCATAATAAGTTACAAAGAACACTATCTCAAAAGGTAGTACTTCAAGACAATTTGGTAAGGTGCCAAATCAATGATGACAGAACGGAAACAGGGAACAATAGTTGTACAAACAAATTATGATCTGTATTGGAATCTTTAATTACCAAATGTATTAGTTATATCAGCACTATTACATTATCTGGTGTGACTCTTCAGACCCGGACTTCGGATCACACAGTTACGGTAAACAACCTTTACAACGCAACTTTTACCACGCAGTGCCTTTACAACGCAACTTTTACAACGCAAACCATTACAACGCATTGCGCTGGGGGGCGCTCTAGGATAGGAAATATGTTTAATGTACTATCCAACACCTTCCCTACTATCCACGGGGACTGGAGTTGGAATAGTAAATTAAACAATTCACTATCCAGCGCCTAAAAGCACTATGCGTTGTAATGGTATGCGTTGTAAAAACCGCGTTGTAAAAGCATGCGATGTAAAAGCATGCGTTGTAATGTCATACATCCCACAGTTACTTGTCTTTGTACTAACTTGGGCTGACCATACCCTCATAGCGTATCAGCACACACAACTTACAATAGTGGTGATCTTTTCAATAAGATCTTTGGGTGATCCATACCCGCTTGCATACAAATATTCACAATTTATAACAGTGGTGTGCTCTTTCCTTTTATTAAGAAATGTGTTTGTGCCAAGGCAACTTGATATGATATGAACTGACGTTGTGTACTGTTAATGTGGACTGCATACAAAACAGAAACAGTCTTTTGGGACAAAACGCGTCGCGTCGGCTGTGAATTTTGAACTGTGTTTTAAAAAAAACGAAATCTGAAGAAAAATAATATAAAAGAATAAAAGAAGGATAGTTTTTCCAGTATTCTAAAGACTCATTAGATTAATCTGGGAGATCTTTTCTTGCTAATGAGCCCACTGCTTTGAGGCGTGTTTCAGTTAAGTATGGGCGAAATTTGCGAATTCGCATTCCGCGAATTAGCGCGAAATCGAATTCGCAATCCGCAAAATCCGCGAATTCATGCGAATTTGCGAATTTTTGTTTTTTTGCGTGTTCGCGGGTTTTTTTGTGTGTTTGCGGGGTTTTTTGCGTTTTCGCGGGGCTTTTTGCTTTTTGCACCACTCAGCGCCACCACAGCATCACTCAGCGCCACCACAGCATCACTCAGCGCCACCACATTATCGCTCAGCACCACCACAGCACCACTCAGCACCACCACCGCATCACTCAGCAGCACCACAGCATCACTCAGCACCACCACAGCACCATTCAGCACCACCACAGCAACACTCAGCGCCACCACAGCATCACTCAGCACCACCACAGCATCACTCAGCACCACCACATTATCACTCAGCACCACCACAGCACCACTCAGCACCACCAAAGCATCACTCGGCACCACCACAGTATCACTTAGCACCACCACAGCACCACTCAGCACCACCCCAGCATCACTCAGCACCATCCCAGTATCACTCAGCACCACCACAGCACCACTCAGCATTACCACAGCACCACTCAGCACCACCACAGCACCACTCAGCGCAACCCCAGCATCAATCTGCGCAACCATTCAACAACAACTGGTTCAAATATGTTCTCTCAATGTTTCAAACTTTATTACAAATGTCACAAAAAGATGTTAATATTTCACTTCTGTTCTTGGATTTTTGTCACAATAAAATACACTGAATATAATCTTCACAAAAGTTATTTACAAAAGTTTAAGCTATCGCCATTATAAATTAAAATCACTTTTATTTAAGTATTAATTATTTAAAAAAATTAAAAGCCATTGTAATTTGTAATATCAATACAGCTAAGTCACGTAAATACAAAACATGTTGCATTACAAATTATATAGGTGTCACATTTGCGAAAGTTATAACTATTGGCATTGTAAATGACAAAGCTATTAATTTAGCTATTTTCAAAACCAACATATAAATAAAAAAAATTATCATTTACAAGACCAATAGCTCAAACTTTCCTAATGCGAGACCTATTGCATTGCAAATGCTTGTTTTTATATCTGTCAGTGCTTCCTGTTGAGGTTTAATTTTCGTGACTGGCGCCTCATTGCCTACTTGTATACTATTCCCTGCTTCAATGGTCAGAGCAGGGTCAGAGAATAGTTGCAAGTAGGCAATGAGGCGCCAGGAAGCACTTACAGGCTTACAGCAGCAGGTGCCCAAGTTGAAGTTAATTTCTTTGTAACCCTTTTGTAAAAGGTTACAAAAAATTAGCTTCAACTTTTGCACCTGCTGCTGTAACCCTGTAAGTGCTTGGCTGAAAATTCGTCCCCACTGATTCGCGGATTTTACCGCAATTTCGCGAGATTCGCGGATCGCGAAATCGCGGAAAATCCGCAAATTCCGCGAGCGGAACGAATTTTCAGCCCATGCTTAGTTTCAGTCAGATTAGGGGGTTACAGATTGCTTATGTGATTTCCCAACATGCAGGTTTCGGTCTGACGCTGCCGTTGGGCAGAGTCTAGGTAGAAATCAGAGCGTGAGCAGCCCAATTTAAGTGGAGGGTTGCACAAGGCATTTACCAAATTCAGTCTGGGAAATGCTGGTATCGATTTCGAGCAGTAGTATCCCACCTAAGCCATCACTGCCATGCAAATGTCGCTTATATGAATGTTAATTCATAGTTTTTATGGTTGTGAGAAGGAGCCGGTTTCCGGTCCACATACTGGGGTTTGCACAGTTTTTAGTGACAGCCTGAGGAGTAGGGATGATTGATGGGTATGAGGGGAGTGAAGAATGTACAAGAGTCCTTGTGTTCTTCTTTTCAACCCATATATCCCATACCTTACTTCTACAGAGCGGGGCCTCCCATTCCCTGAGCTTGGTCCAGGAGAGGTGAGGCCCGGTCCCCGGTCAAGCAGGGTGAGCAAAAAGATATTATATTTAAGTCATTAAATGGGTGTATCGAGCAAAGTAAGAGAATAACTTGGTATCAATGTCTTTGTTTTTTTAGATGTGAGATACACCACTTGAGATGGAGGAACAATAACACTAAGAAGTTTGTTTGTATCCTTTTTTTCTAATTAGTATCACCCCTTCTTGCAGTAGCAAGAATTATAGAGCAGAGGCCCTGAAGAAAGCCGTGGGATGGTTTCCCATTTGGCTGAAACATGTTGGCCCATTGACAGTTATTTGGTCAAAACTGTTTTGTTGCACTGTTCTTGGTTTTAATTAGGGGCAGAGCGAGTATTTAAGTAAAATATTGTCTTTCCGGTACTCTTTACCCTATTTTATCTCACCACTTTTTTGTATATATTTTTTGCACTGCACTATTCCCACTAACTACATCTCTCATGTTCGGAATGTGATTGTGTGCTTGACCCATTTTTTAGTATGATACAGCGGGGATGGATAATAGTCTCAATGTCCAAGAGACATACCAGCCCAATGTTTGGAGGACCAAATGAGAAGACTGATCATCATGACAGATTGATGGGAATCCACTGACTTACTTTTGAGTCTCACGAACAATCACTTGCGTCCTTTTTTTTCTTTTATTTGTGTTCCTTACATATTTTGAGGCTGTAAAGGATTTGGTGCCTGGACTCACTTAATTAAGGAGTCTGGCATCGGGAAGCCTACAGATTACTCACAATCTATAGACTGGACAGTACTTCGCATATGGTTCTGCTCATCTCCAAAGCCTACTGAGACCTCTCAAGTACAGCTTTCAAGTGCCTGCATATTTGAGACGACAGGGGTAACTTGCAGGCTGCCCCTGTCCTCCCTAATTGAAGTATATGCAAGTTCATGCAATACCTTTGGGCACAGTCTATTGCTTTCTCTTTAATAGACCCCTATACAATATGCTAATATAATTTGCACGGTTTACAACGCAGTAATCAAGCAAAATATAAAATGTGAACTTCATAGGGAAAAACTTTTAAATAGTATAAATGAATTTATGGTGGAGTTGAGCACGTAAATTGTACGCAATCTATGTACGCATTTGTGGGCATATGTACAAGAGAATGGCACATCACTGCAAGCCACCTTGCTGTGCCGCGCTGCGTGATTTGCAAAGTGCAGAGATGCATAGTATTTGCAACATTATGCATCCCTGTGCTTTCCTCTGCGCTGGTGGATGAAGTGTTGCCTAGTGCCAATGTAGGCACCCTTGCACCATGGTCCAAATGTGCCTGCATTGCAGGGATAATTGGTTTTGTGAAGGAAGGGACCCTTTCCTGCACAAAAACAATAATTGATGGTGTTTTCCTCTTTCTTTGTGTGTGCACACATATAAAGAGCAAACAACAAGTATAAATGAAGATAGTTCTCCTCATTGTGCCACTTAACGCCTCCCGTAGGTGTTGTGTGGGAACACCCACAGCAAGGGGGAAATATTTACAGGACCATGAATTGCCATGCAGGGTGGCCTTGCATGGCCTTGTATATATGGGCCAGCACACTGTGCTACCAGAGCATCAAAAAAAGTGATGCTCAGGTGGGGCAAGGGACTTGTAAATATGCCCCTTGTTGCATATTAATCACTATAGAATGCTTAGACACAAACAGGTAATATTACATTTCCAACCGGTAGGCAAATCCTAATTTAAACCGAATCCTTTTGTTCAGAACGAAACTGTTCAATTATGTTCCAAAATAGCAAAGTGCTCCCCTGACATTTTGTCTTTAAGGATTTACTTTTCTTTGAAGCCAGAAAAAAGTGTACCTTGCATTGTTACTTCCCCACCAGTTGTCAGGCACATGGGCAGCTAATGTTCTATTTCTTTTCCTCATAGCTGACAATGGTGCTGAAAGCAGGCAACACTCCTTCAAATATGCATGGCCAGCTTCTTAATTCAAGTGTATTGATATGTCATGCTGAGCTGTTGAAGGATGCTGTTCCTCTTTATGGCACCTCTCTGTCACAGAACACAGTAATTACCGAGCACTCACAAACGTGAGGCTTAGAATTCTAATCACTCAAACGCTGAGAACAATGCAAGCCCATTCTCTCTGCAGTGGAGGCGGCTATTTCAAGGGATGTAAACAGTTCTTTAGTACCACTGATTCTACTGTGTTATGCTGCACGTATTGCTGTGCTACATGCAGTAACAATCTTTTGTAACACCAACAGAGTGCGGACAATGGATATTAGAAGAAGGCACCAATGAATACAGATGAGCAGATTTGGAAGTCAGAATAGTAGCAGTGCAGTTTTTAGTAGGGTCATTCTTTCATGTTCAAACTATAATTAATAAAGCCGTATTTTAGGTTGAAGGTTGGAAGAGGAGCAAGAATCAAAATTCAAGGCCAGGACTAATGTCTCAAGAGGAGCACTGGTGGATACACAGGCAGGGGACAGCACTACACATTGATCTAAAGGCCACAGAAGCAGTGCATTATTCTATTTGTGGTGGAGGCACTGTGCTTACTAAACATAACTATCACAGGAAGAGGTGTGGCGCAGTGGGCAGAGCGGTTGACTTCAACGTGTGGGATCACAGTTCAATCCACCAACAGTGGCTCAACATCATGTGACTTTGGACAATAGCTCACTTAGGATCCGATGTAGGTAATGTGGAAATACCGATTCCTAAATATCGAATTTTACCGATTCGGTATTTATGAATCGGTATGTCATATGCAGGGAATAATTCAGTAAAATGACCGAATCGGTCACCTACCCATTCATTCCTATGGGCTTGGAGGTCCATAGGAATGAATGCGAAGATATTCGGTATTACCGAATCGGTATTACTGATTCAGTAATCGTGGGAGGTATTTCAAGGGTGGCAGGGTGTCCAAAGGACACCCTCTGGCACCCCTGAAATGTGCTTGCGCACATACATGCCCTAAGGGCATGGATGTGTGCAACATAGCACACTTCAAAAAGCAAAAAAGTGCTTTTTGAAAGGAAATCACTATTTATCACCAACTAGAAGTTGGTGGTCAATAGGGATTCCTTAAGGCTGAGGTGCACTGTTTTAAGTGCTACCTACATTGCATTTAAAGAATCGGTATTTCCAATTCCTTAAATGCAAGGCCATAAGGAATCGGTATTAAGGAATAGGTATTTACTGATTCCTTAATACCGAATCCTCCCTACATCTCAAATGCCTAAATACCGGTCCGTAACGGTGACATTTAACGAATGTCACCGTTACCGACCAGTATTGGGCCACCTACATATGGCCCTTAATCTCCCTGATGGCCTCCAGTTCCTCGAAACCCTGAGGGGTGATGTGTTTGCGCTTTACAAGTATATGGATCATAGTAGGGACCAAAAATCTTATTGCAATTCTAATGAGTCTGGCTCTTGTTGTGTTTTGTTAAATATTCTCTTTAACCTACAGATCGATCTCACTTCTTCCTACCTGTGAGAAGATGTTGGATTCTGCAGTCAATCGCCAGATTACAAATTTTTTTAGGCGAAAAATATGCTTCATACCTTGCAATCTGTATTCAGATCTGGATTTAGATCAGATATGGCATTCTTAGAAGTAACGGAGTTCATCAAACCTCACCTATACTCGGGCACAAATACTATTGCAATTGTGTTATATCTATCTGCTGCTTTTGACAAAGTGTCACATAACATTCTCCTGCAAAGACTGGAAAAAGCAGGAATTGCCAGCACAGTGTGGAAATGGATTCAATTATTTATTTCGAATTGCAAGCAAGCAGTCTACCTTTTGCAACGGGGTTTCGTGAGATCATCCCTGGTGTACCCGAGGGATCAGCCTTAAATCATGTCTTTTTAATTTCTATAAGGCTCCCTTTTCCGCTATTGCTCAAGCGCTTGTCTTTAAGGTGATGTCTTACGCAGATGACACCAAGCTAATGTTTGCCTTTAAACTTCTTGATACCTTTGTTGAAATCCTGATTTTTGGCTCCCACTCTGTATCGGATCTGACCCATCTGTGGCCCTCTGTAAAGGGTGTCCCCCTGGAGCCTTCTACCTCTGCGAAAAACCTGAGGGGGGGGGGGGGTCAAAATATACAATGCCCTCTCATTTAGGCTTTTCATCAAAGCTCCAGCAGGAGCCTGTTTCTCCCAACTGAAACACACCAGAAAAATCATTTTTCATTCGTTTATCACATCTAGGATTGATTATGCCAATGTACTACTTTTGGGATCTCCACAAACTCTCTTAAACAGATTGAAATGGATTCAGAATGCGGCAGCCAGACTGGGTGTTGAATATTCTTAAAAGACATCTATTTGAAAGGGCCCGAAAAGCTTACACTGTCTCCCTGTCAACCAAAGAAAAAAATTCAAAGCCCTGACAATAATGTTCAGGGCCACTTAATTGAAAGGCCCGACTTATATCTGTGAGAAAATCAAAAGACACCTTCCTTACAGAGCTTTACGCACAGCCAACCACAATCTGCTTTGAATCCACAAGATTAAAAAGTCTAGAGCTGGGGGGCGCTCCTTCCCTTTTTTGGCCAGAAACTCTGGAACCATCTACTAGATCATATTAGATGTGCCACCTCAGAGACCCCAAGCAAGAGCCAGCTGAAGACCCACATTTTCAGTGAGGACTAATCTCGGCTAGTTCTTCTTCCATCTACTCATTTTAGTTGCATCTTACTGTCATCTAGCGCCGGGACGCTCCTTTATCGAGCAGCTGTTTTGGGCTTTGTAAATTTATTTCATTCATTCATTATGTCAAAAGAATTTCTATAGCACTTAGCTGCCCCAAAAGAGGGGTTTCCTGGCTCTGATCACTGATGCAAAAAGTATTCCAGTGCACAGTAGAGGAGAATAGATGCAGCCTAGGCTGAGAACAGCTCCAATGCATTAATGTGTTGGGTAATTTATTATTTGGATGAGGATTTAAGCAAAGATCACCCCCCTCACTACCCATTCCTAGTCCTTGTATGTCTGGTGGCACATTCCAAGCTTTGAAACATGCCCATCACCCATGGGGACTGCAACGTTTAGACTTATGGAGGAGGGACTTGTACAATAGCTAAACGCTGTACCTATTGTTTGTAACGTCACACCTCACCACACCACTTGTGGAAGAGGTGTGGAGGGGACTGCACAGCAAAGGCAGACAGAAAAATACTACAACTGTCCATCGCCTCCATCTGAAGTTGAATGATTGTATCTCCAAAGACTATAACAAGATTTGAAAACTTTCCAGGTGGTAATTTTTCTCAGTATTTAGCGATTTTCTTTCATGCATCTTATTTGCGATTGGACTTGGATGAGCCCGAGCTCCAGACTAATACAGTGGCCTTGTTGAATTGTACTTCAGCCAGCAGGCGAAACACCAGCCTTATTCATGATGCCAGATTTCCTGGACAGCTCTGGGGAGGATTTGTGCCAGGTATAATCATTGTTGCCAAGCGGATCTGGTGCATCACCAAGTGCTAGCAGCAGCCCCATTACGGTCACCACACGCATGAGGGCGCTGTTCATGTGAAAGTATTCATGTGAGTCAGGGTCCAGGAAAGGAAGGGATCATACACAAAGCTCTGCATGTGCCCTGTACAACCCTAAATCATGCTTCGGATATGACTGCGTGGAAGAGACGTGGCTTGAGGCATGGGCCATGCAGGAAAGGGACATGCAACACACATAAAACTCTCTATGTACCTTGCATTCCCATAGGTCAGGCTTCGGATATCATTGTCTGGATGAGACATGGCGTGAGGCATGGGCCATGCAGGAAAGGGACGCATCAACCCTCAGGGAGATTATGAATACATGCCTGCTGCAGACAGCGCCTAAATTGGCCCAAATACTCTCAAACTAAGCATTATTTATGTATAAAAGTCTTTTTACTCCATTTAATGAGATGTCACTTTGCATTGCTATGAGACAATATACTCAAATACAGGCCTAACCTTTCATATTGCGTATTAGAGCTAATCACAGTAAAGTGTTGCTTTTCTAAAACCGTTCATAGCAATATCGACACTCGAGTGTACTCAAAATTGCCCAGCAAGTGAGAGACAGCCAAAAGTTGTTATAACCTACAGAGTGCACTCCCTGCGAACAGCCCATGAATACCGAGGGTTTAACCCTTTGCTGAAGGCTCTGCTCAGCGGAGCTCTGCGAGATTAGAGGCACAGACAGTCTCTGAACTGCTTTACTTTAGAATCAATTACTGTAAATCAGATAAGCATTTCCAATCCCTTAATCGCGCATCTGTTTGCATTGAACAGGTGCTACAGTGGTTAAGCACCAGGCGGTTGCCAAGGTCACGGAGCATTGAAACTATATGCAAAGGCCATACAGGAAGTGATCTCCCATGCACGAGCGCCGCTGGTAAGTGGAACCCTCCGAACTCACACAGGTCGCCTGCTGTTTTATTTGTTGTCTACATAAGGCAGAAGATGCGATCCAATGCTACACTCACTAATCTTAGACGTCATAAACCTGCACATTAGTCCTCACTTCAACACTTCAACAACAACAGCAAGATAGGAGGATAGTAATTTTAATTTCCATTATCTCAAGCTAGAAAAAAGAGCATCAAAAGTGTGCAATCCCTCTTGCTTGGTCTCACCCTATCCCTCATTACAATCCGATTAGTGTAACCTACTGAACCAGACTCCACATAGAAGTGTTGTATGTTTAATGCCTCTTTGTCAGGATTCTCATATTTACTCATGTATTTTCTGTAAAGTGCTACACTTCTCCTTGAAGCTGCATTTTAACTATATCAAATACGGGAATATTAATTCTATTGGTTGCTCATCCTATCTTTTCCATAATTTCATATGTGAACGCTTGTTTTTGTCAGTTACCTCAGCTGTAAACTACGTATATCCCTCGACATTTAGTCTGACACCTGTGATTGGTTGGAAGGATCAAAGATCTAAGGATGAAACCCCATAGATGCCTCTGCTTTTCTGAACGCTAGGTATGTACTGGAAGAATGTACTGACACCCTGTGTGCTTTAACCCCTCAGAGACAACCATCAGCATGTTGCACCAGGCGTGCACTATCAACACTTGCCAGAGGGAATGTTGCAATAGCATCTCATGACCCTTCTGAAATCTATGTGTGCCTGAAGTAGCTACAGAAAGACTGCAGTGCATTTCAGGGATGAAGCTGCGTGTGCCTGAAGTAGTTACAGAAAGACTACAGTGCATTTCAGGGATGACAGTTGTGTGTGCCTGAAGTAGTTACAGAAAGACTACAGTGCATTTCAGGGATGACAGTTGTGTGTGCCTGAAGTAGTTACAGAAAGACTGCAGTGCATTTCAAGGATGAAGCTGTGTGTGTCTGAATCAGTTATAGAAAGACTGCAGTGCATTTCAGGGATGACAGTTGTGTGTGCCTGAAGTAGTTACAGAAAGACTGCAGTGCATTTCAGGGGTGAAGCTGTGTGTGTCTGAATCAGTTATAGAAAGACTGCAGTGCATTTCAGGGATGACAGTTGTGTGTGCCTGAAGTAGCTACAGAAAGACTGCAGTGCATTTCAGGGTTGAGAGTTGTGTGTGCCTGAAGTAGTTACAGAAAGACTGCAGTGCATTTCAGGGATGAAGCTGTGTGTGTCTGAATCAGTTATAGAAAGACTGCAGTGCATTTCAGGGATGACAGTTGTGTGTGCCTGAAGTAGTTACAGAAAGACTGCAGTGCATTTCAGGAATGAAGCTGTGTGTGCCTGAGTCAGTTACAGAAAGACTGCAGTGCATTTCAGGGATGACAGTTGTGTGTGCCTGAAGTAGTTACAGAAAGACTGCAGTGCATTTCAGGTGTGACAGTTGTGTGTGCCTGAGTCAGTTACAGAAAGACTGCAGTGCATTTCAGGGATGACAGTTGTGTGTGCCTGAGTCAGTTACAGAAAGACTGCAGTGCATTTCAGGGATGACAGTTGTGTGTGCCTGAAGTAGTTACAGAAAGACTGCAGTGCATTTTAGGGATGGCAGTTGGGTGTGCCTGAAGTAGTTACAGAAAGACTGCAGTGCATTTCAGGGATGAAGCTGTGTGTGCCTGAAGTAGTTACAGAAAGACTGCAGCGCGTTTCAGAGATGAAGCTGTGTGTGCCTGAAGTAGTTACAGAAAGACTGCAGTGCATTTCAGGGATGAAGCTGTGTGTGTCTGAATCAGTTATAGAAAGACTGCAGTGCATTTCAGGGATGAAGCTGCTGTGTGTGCCTGAATCATTTAGCGAGGAGCTGCAGTGCATTTCAGTCATGAAAGCTGCGTGTACCCAGATCATGTACAGAGGAACTGCAGCGAATGTCTGTGATGACAGCTGTGTGCACCCATATCAGTTACAGAGGGATGCTAGTGCATTTCAGTGATGGCAGCGCCTGAAAGAGTTGCAGTAGGACTGCAGTGCATTACAGTGATGACAGCTGTGTATGTGCCTGGATTAGTTGTTGTGGGACTGCAGTGAATTTCAGAGATGACAGCTGCATGTGCCTGTATTAGTTGTGGTGGGTCTGCAGTGCATTTCAGGGATGACAGCCGTGCACGTCTGGATCAGTCATAGTAATATTGCAGTGCGTTCCACTGATGACAACTGTGTGTGCCTGAATCTGTTATGGTGGAATTAAAGTGTGTTTCAGTGATGGCAGCTGGTGTGCCTGGCTCCGTTGTGGTGGGACTGCAGTGCATTTCAGTGATAACAGCTGTTTTTGCCTCAATCAGTTATAGTAAGGCTGCAGTGCATTTCAGCGATGACAGCTGTGTGTTTGAATCAGTTACAGTGGGACTGCAGTACATTTCAGTGATGAAAGCTATGTGTTTAATCAGTTAAAGGAGACTTCAGTGTATTTGATTGATGACAGCTGTGTGCTTGTATCAGTTATAGTGGGACAGCAATACATTTCGGTGATGACAGTTGTGTGTGCCTTGATCAATTATAGGCTGATTGCAGTGTGTTCCAGTGATGACAGCTGTGTGTGCTCGAATCAGTTATACTGAGTCAGCAGTGTATTCAGTGTTGACAGCTGTGTGTTTGAATCAGTTACAGGGGACTTCAGTGCATTTCAGTGAGCACAGCTGGGGGTTCCTCGATTACATGTGGTGGGGCAGTAGTGCATTTTACTGATTACACATGTGTATGTCAGTTCCTGCTGGACAGCACTGCATTTCGAGGATCACTGTGTGTTTATAACTAACTGTAAAACTTAAAAGACCAGGGGAGCAAATGTTCGTGTCTCTTCCCTCCATTTCTTGAAACAATCTTTGTCTCGGTGGGGCAAATTCATATTCTAGCAGGCAGGGACCTGCTGCCACACACTGCTGCCTCAGAATTAACCTGCCACCCACGTGCAGCATAAAAGGGCCTGATGAGGATAGCCAAGTGAGAAAGGGTCCCTGCTTTGCTGACAACGGTGCAAGTATTTGTAGAACAGATGCACCAATAGCGTGTGACTCCTTAGCTTCCCCGGTGGACCCACATTTAGTTGGTAACAAAACGTTGCAGGTGTACTTAAAAAGGGCGTAAAAGTGGACAAAATAAACAGCCACCGATGAATTCAGCTGGTTGGGCTCCATCAAGAACTCCCAGCCTCACATAAGTTATCTGTGTAGTTCTCACTTTAGAGTAAAGACGATATATTTAGAAGCCAACATATTCCCTTGCTGCCCATAAGAGGAGGGATTGTGCACTTGACAATGATAGGAAAGTGCAAAGAATACCATGACTTCTATTTCCGTTTCAGATGTACCAAAGGTAACAAACACTTAGTACTTTTCTGTGAAAAAAGGAGATTTTTGTTCTTAGCAGGACATTCCATAAACAGTTACGTGGGCGAGACATGCATTCATTCATTTTACCAGTGACTGAGCAATTGTACACAATTAAACAGGCAATTGTGCACTGGCATTTGCACAATTAATTTATCACTACCATATCAGTGCAAGAACAACATCTGCAATAGCAGATTCTATTAGTTGGCACTTGTAGGCCAGTGCAGATTCAGATGAAGGCATTTGAAGTGCATCCCTCTTGGACTCATATTCGGCTCCCGTTCTATATAATGTTGAACTTTGCTTGAATGAAATTATAGCATTGATGCTTGTTTCTCAACACCCCAGCTCCACCATCAGCAGGGAATTAAATCGAAATATAATAATGGTGCCTAATCTCAAAACACTCAACCCCCAAAATTATATTGATAGAAAGTCTACCTGCAGCTTTGCAGTGTAATTGCATTTATCCCAATGTCGAGGTCCTATTGTTAACAAAGCGAACAGAAGCAAGTCAATGAAGCTTACTTTTTATAATTATTCACTATAATTACTGAACAGAGCTAAATCTGGAAGCTTTTCTTAGCCATTATGATGCATATGGAAGGTGGCCACTCATTGAAATAAAAGTGTGTACTGATTTGCTATTGATACAGTGGCAGTACCTTTATGTGCAATCTAGGTATGGCTTAATGACAATTTAAGCTGTGAAAATCCAACTAGTTTCATAGAGTTCATTAAGTTTTACCTTCCAAAACAAAATTTAAACTTGTTTAAAATTGTATTGAGGCCCCTACACGTTTGTCAGTATTGTGCAGTAGATCCCTTCGGTCGGAGGTGTGTGAAAGTCACAATTGATCCTCTGTTGTGAAGGAGCACCCACAGCAGCCTGTATTTTGCATGGACCTCTATTAAGGAAAGGTTATATAGGAGCCCCCTCCACGTCAGCCACAATTGAGCAGGTCCACTGCCCTTAGGTCCATACTTCAGGCCTGATCATGAATTTGGCTGTCTGACAGCTGTACCGCAACAGCGGTGGTCCCTGGAAGACTGCTGCAGAGGCCGTCTCCCACCCTCTGTATTACGATGATCTCGCTGGGCCGGTGGAGGTGTTTCTGATAGCGGTGTACATTTTTTTATATGTGTCACTACAGGTTTGTATTTTTTGACTGCAGAGTACACATATGCATGACAAATGTGAACAAATACCTACTACCAGTTTTTATACATGGCTGGAGTCTGGACCATATGTGCCCAGTCCAGTCAATGAGTAAATACTGCTAAACGGACTTACCTGGATTTTGTCACCAACAGCGTCATTTTTGTCGGGGTCAAGATGCCGCTGTGAAGGGCAGTCCTGGAGGAAGGTACCCCCATCAGTGACTGAGGGGAGGAAATGGAAATTGGTAAGTTTGCACCTCAAATCCTTAGATTCCGCAGACGGCTCATCAAGTAATCTCGTAGTTCGGATGGCGGTGAACTTCTCTGTACCACCCTATGACAGCTGCTTTTCCCCAACCACCATTGCAATGGTCGGCAGGTAGCTGACGGTGATGGCAGTGCTCGGGCGGTCTTTCGTTCAGCAAATCGCCAAACTTATATTGCAGAGGGTGGACCACCTAGTCAGCGATAGTGAATCTTCAATATGGTGGTTTTGGGACTGCCAAATTTTTAATCAGGTCCTTCATCTGGACTAATTCTCCTGAAGTCACAACGTGTTCCTTTCACACTCTTTGTAGTGGACCCTTGGAAGCCCAAATCTCTGGAGGACACACTTCATCACATCCACTTGGTGATAGAACCGTCCATCCTCAGGTAGCATCAGGTCTCCCTGACTTTAAGCTCCGAACATCAAATTAGATCATGAACCCTCTGCAGTCTAAGCAAGCTCCCAATACCTCAGCCACCATACTCACTGATGAAGTCACAGCACATGACTTTATAATAAATGCCATCGAATAGCGGACAAGAGAGGCCAGCGCCTGAACCATGCCCAGGCCCCACCTCCCTTCATCCCCTGTCAGTGTTCCAAAAGCGGCTTTTCTTAATCAAGCCCTGTAATTAGAAGTGAGGTGGAATTGGGCAGTAAAGTTGAAAATGTAACAGTTTGCCCAGTCTGACATTAATATTTTCCACAGGGAATGGCACAAGAAGAAAACATCTTTTTTACCTGTTCTAAGGTAGAGCAAAATTAAAGCTGAAATTCACACACAACTAGCTAGATCCCAGTATAGATTGGTATCAACAGTGAATGGCACAAAAAGGGTAAAAGAGCAATGAAATCAAATAATGAAGAATATTCTGACACCATTTTTTCAACACGTCCTTCATGAAATTCAGCTCGTAACTGGATTTTATGTTTTTTTAAAAATATTCTGCTCCCTTATTTGGAATTAACACATGTTGCTGTTATTATCAGTTTAAGTAATATTTGTTTTGTAACATGAACATTTTGCTATTGATACAATAATGTTGTGATGTAGAGAACTGTGTTCTCTTGGCATAGGGTGTACCTAGCCTCAACTCCACTTTGAAATTTAAGGCAATCATATTTTCAAGATGCTTTCACTTTTCGTTAGCACCCGCAGGCAGTAACATGTGCATGGATGCTTTGCATTAACATGCTGTTGTTAGAGAGCCTCAAAGGAAGTTCTTTAGTTAAAATGCTGCTCTCCAAGGTCTCTTCCTGCTCACTCACTATAGTCCCAGTCATTCATAAGGCTGCTATTGTTTATTTAACTAAATCTGTGCTAACACATTTGATGGCATTAGGTCAGTGGAGATTATTATTATTCATTTAAGGGTATAGTGATAGCATGGTGATATTGCATGGTGGTTTTGTAATTCCATATTATGATTTGATGGTGTATTGATACATTTGCTCACCCTATGCTGACTGAATGATTTCCGTTGCTTTCTAAGTTGAATTTCACTCTAAAAAGAGGTAAGCCGGAATATCTGCCTCACTTTCTCTGAGCCTCTAGGGATGCTGGCCAATTTTCTGTTGATTTGCTGCATATTCTGGGGAGTATTTTTCAAAATGTTGCTCGCACTGTTAATTTTCTGTGACTGATTTATTATGCATTTTAAACTACCCATGTTCTTGTCTTCTGAATTGCACTTTAATATTTTAATGTTCCTTCAAGGTTTCTAAGTTACTGATCTCGAGTCTGTATCAAGGCCAATTCTCATTGATTACTATTGAAATTCTGTTTTGAATCATAGCTTTAGGGACACCTTTCCTCACCTATTCTTGCTTTGTTCAAATGACAAAAATCCTAGCGTGAAAAGGGCATAAACATCTGTCACAATAGACAGATTTTTTTTTTCCAGGGGGACTGGAATATGTTTAGAAGGATTTTCTGAATAAGGTGCATCCAGTTCCTCTCTGAATTCCAGGTGGGTTTGCAAGCCAAGTGAGAGAACTTCTAGAGGTGTGTCACTCAGTTTGGCATGCTTCTCTCTTTATCTTTGCAGATTGAAGTTTGAGAAGAGACATGCTCTTGGAGATATCTAGCAGGGCTGCTCAGTAATGGTGGGGGATTCCCAGTAGACGTATTGAGTGAAGCTGAGCATTATAGTGACTACTATTGGTTCTAGCAGAATCAAAGAAAGACATTTCATACTGTTTGGCATGGTGAACTTGATTGTGGTTTTTCAGACATCATATATGTCTTTCTATTATTTACCCATGTATCATTGGGTGCTAGTCAAGTCAAAGTTGAACTGTCCAGATCAAAACAGGGGCCATGGGACCTTCCACTTTTTAGATTAGTTTTACCTTAAAGCACTCAAAGTTTAGATAAATAGATGTATAGGTTGGAAAAAGAAGACAGTGCTCTTGTGCATGTTGTGTGAATGTGTTTGGGTGTACGTGCACCCCCTTGTGCATGTGTGTAGTAGTTGTGTACTAAAAGTGCAAACAACATCAATGGAAACAAATAAAAAGCATGTGAAAAACATTGAAAGTGATATGTGGAAAGGAGACACAACCTGTGACGATCTACACATAATAAAACCTACATCATTTTGGGGAATTGTGTGTCACAATAAAGATATGCAAACAATTTAATTTTGTTTATCAGTATTGGGCACTTTCAGCTCCAATTATAAGGACTAAATCCATAGAATAATTAATTCTTCTAAATACAGTTGCACAGATCACAATACACTTTTGTCATGCCAAAATCTTCCTTTTTAATACTTATTAGTCACAACTAAGGAAGGCCCTCATCACTATATTGGCGAAGGCATGGTATTTGAAAATTAGGACGTGTGTTTAGGTGTTACATGTCTTAACAGTGAAAAACTCCTCCAGTCATTTTTTACTTTTCTATGGTTATGGTTATCTCTCCCGTAGGGTAACAGTTGATTACCTTCTTTCACCCAATAAGTGAAAACGTCAGTTTGAGAGCAGATAGAAAAATGCTTCTTAAACCTAAATGAATTAAAATGTAATATCATCGTCAATGGTAAAGCCATATTTTAAGTTACTATTCTGAAAATGGTGCTTTTTGAAAGTTACCATTTTTCTGCCTAAACCAAAAGTGCCTTTCTGACACTGTCCAGGGTTACATGACAGCGAATGGTTCTCCTGTATTGTTTTAAGTATTCCTATTAGATATAGGGACAATAAAGTCCTAGTCTTGTTTTGAAACCTTTTTCTATCCCGGGAACAGTCAGAGATTTATTCCTGACAAGGGCAAGATTAAATACATTTCTATTTTGTAAAGGAGGAGGAAACACCCGAAAATTGATGGGAATACAAGAAAAGGGATTCCTCACAGGAAAATTGTTCACCCCCTTGGGAATATAAAAATGGAAAGCTCTGATTGTATAAATGCAATGTCATTGCACTTACCCTGTTGTACCCTATTATGCGGGAACCAAGCGACTGTGACAGCTTTCTGGTATTCTCTTGAAAACCTTGGAAAATATAGGTGCATTATCGCACAGTACGAATTTTCCAATATGTAATCAGTCCATAAGAATTATTTCATCTCACAATTATTAATGCAAGCCCAAGGTGAGAGAAAATACCAATAATTGGTGTTCTTTGTGTTGCACTTGCAGATATGGTCTTGTAGAATTCGAGCAATCTAAACACCTAGACCCATCATTACAGACTCAATTGTCCTTCTTTTATAGACCCTGTAAGGATACATATGTGAGTACTCCTACAAATGTCCTAAAGTTCCAAACAGTCCTCTTGTGAATGGATTTTTAGTGAAAGCGTCAAAGAGGAAAAAAAATCCAAATTTGGAAGAACTGATAATTTATCAAATCCCAAAGTATCACTTTGCATATGTCAAAAACATGTATGGCTAAATCAATATTTTTTAGAAACAAAATAGGGGTGTGCATAACTGGTGCAATTCTCTGTAGTGCAATTGCTCATAATTACCACAATATTACTAATAATGATGCATAATTACATCAAAAGCATTATCTAGCATTTAGCTCTATTTTCAAAATGGACCGGAGGATGCATTTTACGGTAAGAAAACACTACTAAATGCTAGAGGACAAAACAACAGTAGCTAGCAGCTTCTCCCTCTTTCTTAGTTCATTGTTCCTGTCCTCCTGCAGTACGATTTTTCTCTAAATTACTCTTAATTATTAAAGCTGGCATAATTACATAATTTTTATATTTTCGCATTACAAGAGAAATGCGTGATTACAAAAATGACTCTGAAAACTCGGGCATGAATAAAAGTTCACTGAAGCAAAAAAAAAAATAGAAAACATTTTTGGTCATGTCCTACATGCTCACTGATTAATAACATTCATGCATAGCATTCTATTGTAGGTCACTAACTATGGACGGATTGTATTGAGCAAATCAGTACACTTTGCAATCATAACAATGCAATCAAATTTGAGAACAATAGAAAGCGCAAAGAAAAGTCAATGGTATTGAAACAAAGCGAGTATTCAAAATCCCTTAGCTAAGCAGTACATATTATGCATGTAGCCCCAATTTGATCTAAGAGAAGCAATTTCTCACCATTGAGCAATGTTTCAACTTTTGCAGGAATCAGTCACGAATTTAAGCTAAGCCATGAACCTTTGGCCCATTAAATATTACATGCAAATAGCCCTACCCTATTGCAAGTATCAGTCTCAACCATGACTTGGATAAGGACCTTCTTCCTTTAGAGTGGATAGCTCATGTGGTTCCAGTAAGTCTCAGCCCAAACTTGGTGTTCCTCACCAGAGCAATAGAATCTTTCTTAAGTGGGTTTCCCCTCGACTGCACCAGGGTACCATTGAAGAGGCATCACAGCTTCCTATGGGTACACCATTCAACGATAATTATATATACATATTTTCTGTGCCTATTGTTGAACTCATTACATTTGAACTATAGATGAAACAAACCTATGATAGGTTTTGCTAGTATAAAATATGTTAGCCTATACCTATTCAAATCTCCTGTGTAAATAGTGCTTTCATGAGTAGATACAGTTTGGTGGGTTTGCTGGAATTCAGGTATAGCGGGACTTGGTTAGAAGCTATCATTTCATCTAGTTTAAGCCCAGATTTATCATACTTAAATGCAGCAAGCCACCTTGCTGCACAGCGCAAAAGGGCAGGAATGCGCCTTACTTAAAATGATGCCGCATATTTCTGTCCTTTCTTTGAGATTGAACACAATGTGCTGCCTTGTGCTAATGCAGGCACCCTTGCATCATTGTGCATGTGTGCCTGCGTTGGAGGCTGGATTGTTTTTGTGCAGGAAGGCACACCTTCCTGCACAAAAATAATCTTTAGAGGCATTACCCTCTTTCTATGTGTTGTGTAGACTCCAGTATACATAGAAAGAGGAAAATAAGAAGAAATAAAAATGTTTCTCTTTGCTACGCCTCTACGTAGGCATGCTAAGTAGGCATAGCATTTTGATGCATTTCCAGGTCTACCACTAATGGTACATCTGGGAATGCATAAACATCCATGGGTGGAAGCGTGGGTACACCCACCCTCCATCCATTGAACGCCTCCCTGGTGCAAAGTAAAGCAAGGCAGCAAATTGCACTGCCTTGCATTACTCCAGATTGATAATGTCATGCAAGGTGGCCTTCGGTGGCTTGATAAATCTAACTTTAGTGTTGCGTCGCCCTTGCAGCCCCTTACATGATGCAAAGGTGACACAATACTATGATGAATATGGGTCTTAATATTTTAAGATTTGAAATGAGTGGAGTTAGGTAGATCTCGAAGTTACTCTAAGGCCCAGATAGTTCATTCTGATTCTGTCCAGAAGAAGCAGTATGTTGGGATTGTACAGCTTTTTTCTACCAAATCAAGCCTTTCAGCATTCCTTGGAGCATGTAATGCAACCTCCATCCCTTCTCTAGTTAATAACACTCTATTTATAGCAGTTTTAAAGCAGAGAGAAAGTGTTACATTGTAAATGGCACAACTGGGGTTTATCTGTAGTGTGAATTCGAAAATCAATATGGTGCATCAATAAGCTTTTAGAATGGAGGCGTTAAAGGTCTTTGAAAACAGATGAAGGCAACAGATATCTCCTTGCCTTTGATGTAACAGAATACTGGGTTGGGGTGGTGAGCTTTAGATGGAAAATGTCAACAATATTCCTGGTGCAACTAAGTGAAAACGTTGTTAAATTGTAGTGTTTTCAGTACAATTAGGAAGATCAAAACTGCATAATTATATGATCATAAAGTGAAAATGTCTACGGATATGCAAAATTTGCTTCAATTGCTTTTACCTAATTACATGAAATTTTGGCAAATTGCACATAATTATGCAAAATTCGAATCTGTCATTTGCATCAATTTTTGGCATGATGATGCATTTAAACAAATGCACCATGAACAACAGCTGCTCGTATTATCTTGTTCCTGTGAATTTGCAAATAATTTTTCAAATTTGTGTAACAAGTGTAACACAGATCTCCCAACATTACACAAATTATGCCAATGTAATCTACATTTCGCTAAGGACAAAAAACTTCTAATAATAATACCCTGCATAGTAAGACTAGTATGACACAGTTCATCTGTAATTTTACATTTCACCATTCCATAATTGAACTTAAAATTGAATTGATTTAAGAGTGACTTGCACAATTCAGCATGTAACAGAGAATTGTTTTAACATATACAATGAGAAAGTAGATTACTATTTGGGGTGAATGACAGTCCACCACAAATAATAATTCACTATTCTTGTTAAGTCCAATAAATGATCCAGTAATTTAAACCTTAGCTCAACTCCAGTTACCTATGGTACAGAGCAGAGAGGCTTAACTTAAGAAAATGTGTAACACGCTTAAAAGTAACAAATAGATGAGAGTCGAAAACACACCACACAATAAAAATCCACACCTATTTACAAAATGTAAAATATTTTCAATGAACCAAAAGATACTAAAGCTACAGGAATCCAACCAGGGAACCTGGAGATATTAATTTTTAAAATGTAAATTCAAAAGTAGTGCCAAAAAGCATTCAGAGTCAACAACTGTGTTCTTATTGTGTTTAACTGGGACCTAGGTATGATTTAAGGCTAACCGCAACAGGAGTGCCAGTCAGATACAGAAACCAGGTTCTTCCCTGTAGAAAGCTTTAACTTCTGACTTAGTCTCTGAAATACATTTAAAAAATATTGAGCAGGGCAAAGTCCCAGACTATGGTCAAGATGAGCTCCACAAGGCAGGGTACTTGTCCAATGAAGGTCTAACATTGGCAGGAAACTCTTGGCACCTCACCCAGCAAAGATCTGTACATTTGGACGTAGTCATTTTTTTGGAGTTAGGATTCTTCCAGTGGGGCAAGTTTGCAAGATGTAGATGACCAGGGTTCCACATGTATGAATACACTCGCTGAGACGTCCGAGCAGGAGCAACCTGAAACCTTGGTCCATTGGCCACACACATTTATTGGATGAACTCCCAGGTTTTTCAGGATGTTAGGAGAACACTTTGACACAGCCAATGGTCCCAGGGCCTCGGGAACAAGACTCACTCTACCAGAAGCCACCAGCAGGGTCCAGGGCAGGTCAAATTGGAATAGTCCAGCTGGGCTCTTCGGAAAAGGGCTTCTAACAGCTTGTTGATTCACTGTAGCTTAGCAGGAGGTCAGGTAATTAGTCCATGATATCTCTTTATCTGGGCATTAGGCATGGGCCAAACCTGGGACAGGTTGATCAACCACTTTTACTCGACCTAGATGTCTGAGAAGGTGAAAGAGTACTGTCACTCTTCAACCACCTGTCAAGCCAGTGGCAAGACATGCAGCAATTTAAGGCTCCCCTAATCCCACTACCTTTGGAGAATCAGCCTTTTGAGAGAGTGGGGATTAATTTGGTCAGACCCCAAGATCCTAAACTGCTTTAGGGAGCGGAATGAACTTGGTGATGGTAGCCCTTGCCACTAGGTCACCTGAAGCTTTACTTCCAAGGAAGGTATATGAAACTGTGGTGGCCAGGGCCCGCTATCTTTACCAAAGCAGTGTTCCTCAAAGAGATAATCTCAGATAGGGGACAACGGTCATGCCTGTGAATTTGAAGGCAGTGTGGGAGGAGAGTGTGGTGACTTACAAATTCACCACCCCTTATCGCTCCCAAACCAATGAGCTTGTGAAGAGATTCAACAAGACATTTAAAGGTCTGAGAGTTGCCTGAGAAACTTTGTAGGAAGTCCAAATGGGCCCTGGCATTCATGTCCCCAGGGGAAAATACTAATTATAGGGGGAGTGCAGCCCCGCCCCCGGGCCTTAAGAGGCTCAGGAAACCACATCCCTGGGGCCAAAAACATTTATATTAGGGGAGGATGGGGCATGAGCCGCCTCCCTGGGCATTAAGTGACCCACAAAAACATACCGTTAGGTGCTGTCAAGGGAGGAGTTGACATTGCTTCTGCCCGGTGGAAACAGCTGCTTCTGATTGCTCACACTGGGCATGGGCCACCAGATTTTGAAGCTTGTCAGAAGTGAGTCAGAAGTGTGCTCTCACCATGCCAGAGCATTTTCAAACCTCCTGCCTTGTGGGAGCACACTTCTTGTCCTCCCAAGCTCCTGCAGGGAGGTAAAAATCACTTTGTCCCAAGACACAAGTAAAGAGCCGGGCCTGGAGGATGGAATTCCCGGGACCTTGTAATTAATATATATATAGATATGGGTTTGCCCCCATCAGCCATCGGCTTTTTTCTTCCAGTCTATTTCAGAAAATGGTTTTAGCTTGGCACATTACAGTACTTCTGTCTCACCCTGAAGATATTTGAGTGCATCCTTCCACCGCCAACTGGGTGTTTGCATTGCAAAGCATGCTGCGCCCTTCCATGTTTTAAACGTACACTCAGTTAATACCACTGTTTCTCATCATTAATTCTTTATGGCATACTTGCATTCTCTATCGAAATAAAAAAAAAATGTTAGTGCTACCGGCTTTTCAATTACATTTGTCAGTGCTCATGTGTGACCCTGACCCTTTTATAGCTACTATATTGGCTTTTCTTTTTGACCATTTGGAAGGCCAATCTTTCAAGATTTTGCTATCAGGGGTCAGGTATCCGGACAGGTCAAAAAGAAAAGTCAGCATCAACACCCTCTCGATTTTCCTAGTGTGCTGACCCCCACCTGCACCATTTCCCATTCCCTGCATCCTTTCAGCCCTCACTCTTTCACCTCCGAGTCCCTTTTCGTTAATCTGCCGAATCTCCCTCTAGTTACTCCCTCCTACCCTTCTTTCCCCTCTGTTACTACCCTTCGTCCTAGTCCTCCTTCATTGTTATCTGATGCAGAAAGGAAAGCCAGTCGATAGCGAAGTTTTCCTTCCCGTTATTTTAGTACTGTTTTTAATTCTATTTGAAATGAAAGTAGGTAGGTGAGGGAGCCTTCATTGCAATATTTTGTTTTTTCTGTGTTATACAAACGAAAGAAGGACTGTATTGAAGGCTTCCATACCACCTGATCTTCATTTCACATAAAAATAATAGCAAGACTAATGAAGGTAAGTGAGCCTTCAATATAGTCCATTTGTTAACTTGTTATATTAATCTGACTTCAATATTCTAAAACATGCGTTAGCACATTAACTAAAGACTTATCTGCTTTGCCCGTGCTTGTTTAAAATGTTTTCATTATTTGAAATGGTTGTATCTTTTTCAGTTTCATGACCACGCTTTCGGTTCATTACTTTTCACATGTCTGCATTGTTTGGCTGGTTCACGTGGTACAAATCAAGTCTCCACTTACCCCTGATCTATAGAATTTGCATCTAATTTGACTTGTCCTAGTCCGTGCCTCATTACGAAAAAATAGAGCTCATTTAGGCAGGTGGTTATTGCACCCGCCAAACGAGTACACCTGGGAGTAAAGGTATCTCATTCTCCACCCATAATGGTTTATGTTGCGCCATTTGTTTTTTTCACTCACCACCTGGGAAGTAATGAAACACTTAGGGCCTGATTTCGATGTTGGGCTGTCAGACCACCGGCTGCTATTGTGGCAGTCGGTAGACTGCTCAAAGAGCTTGCTGCGGTACGACCACCGTATTTCGATTTGGCCTCCAGGCTGACAGTCGGAGGGTCATCAGCAGGGCCGTAACACAGGCCCACGCAGCCCCCGCGGTGCGGGGGTCCTCTAGCTCCGAGCGGCCCCCTCAGCACTGCACTGTGGCCAGAGAGCTCCTGATTGAGTCCGGAGGGAGCCCCCTCTAAGTACCGTGCAGGGAGGCCCCCTCACTTTTCGTTACACCAGTGGTCATCAGCACAACAATAAGGCATGCTTTGGCACATGCCACCACCATGCAGCACCTCCTGCATGACTGTGCACCATGTGCCATGCAGCATATCATGCATTGCACACGGTGCACAGAGGTGAGTGGGGGCACTTCATGTGCCCCCAGGGATACTTTCCTTTAGCCTACGATGGCAAGGTGGCCTTCGATGACCCCCGATCGCTTTCCGTGGACCTTTTCATGGCGGGGTTCCCACCATGAAAAGGCTGTCGAAAAGGGATATTGCAATCCCGAAGGGGGTGCCTGCCTCAGCACCACCGCCCTTCTGGGCCCCTACTTCGAATGCCACACCATTTAGATGTATGATCCTGGCGGATGCAGCAGAGTTGCGTCAGGCAGCTGTGGGTCTGACCGCCAGTATCATAATACAGCGGTCAGGCAGAAGGGCTGTCTGCGGTCGGAACGCCACGATGGGCTGACGGTGGTCCCACCGCCGACTTCATAATGCAGGCCTTAGTGCCTGACTTAGATTTTAGCAGATGATTTACTCTGTCACCACTTTGAAGGGTAACCCGTCCTCTGAAATATAAATCCCACTATATTTTATGGAATTTATATTTCGGCGGACGGGATATCTGTCACCATTGTGACGGAATAACCCTTCCGCTGAGATCTAAATCAGGCCCTTTGAGGCGTAATGGTACGCTGCTCCTTTAAAAAGGGGGTTATCACTCACTCCACTTTATTGGGCTGAATAAGGTCCTCCTTTGCTCCTCTCACCCTAGCTGATTCTCAGGGAAATCTGAACACCCCTTGTCCCAAAATACCCAAATTAACACCAGCGAGAGCCTGAACTTAATCTGTGTAGTATTTTTCATCTTACTGCTAGCTCGGCAACACTAAATTGGAAAACAGTGTAGGAAGTGGGTGGGCAGCACTTGCATGGGGTCCCTACCCAAGTAATTCCAGTATAGATCTCAGGGGTAAATCTAATTCTTGTGCTCTGCCAGCTATCACATGCTTTGGCAGTAATTACCTCCGAGTAGAAACCCGCATCTGAAAGACTAGAATAACTCTCTTTACTCCAACAATCTCATTATGTTTAGGACTAAAGAGATGTGTAGTTCATTTATCATTGGTTCTGCTCTATGAGTATGTGTATACTGCAATAAACTAATACACTAATCACTAAATAGAAATACATGTCTTATATTTGTGTTCCCTGCCGATTATTCTTCTATGGGGAATCCCTTAAATATGTACTTCAAGGTAGTTTAGACGACTCATTTATGTTTGTCATGTTAGAAGGTTTTTAGGCAGTAAAACATTTATTTGCCCTTCTTATTGAGTATGAATAGTGTCTAGGCCACCTACAAAACCCACAACAATATTCTCATTTCAAGATTTCAAGATTTCATTCTCATTTCATTTTAACCTCCAACATCACAAAGACACACCGCTAGCTGGGCGCGCTCTCCTGCGCTGAAGGACACCCAAGGACAGAAGACGTCCATACATCAAATCTCAAGGACACACCATGACTTTCCAGCAGACGCCTCTAGTAAAGCATCCCTCTCATCCCCAGAGGGAGTCCAAAACCGCATCGGTGGGGATAGAAATAGGCTCTTCACCTGTGTGTATTTAAGAACTGAGACAGAAGTTACATTCTCTCTTGGTAGTAAGACTCTGCACATGCAGGGTGTCCCTTGAAGAGATAGCCCAGAGACCACCTATAAGATCAAATATTACAAGTAGCCATTAGAGTGATTTTGCATATGTTCTCCAGTTCTCCTGACAAGACTGTTAATTCTGTGACATCCTGACTGTATCATGTCCAGTTAATTCGTTCACTCTGGCTCAGGGTGGGACTTTTCCACTCTCAAGGATGATATATGTGTTTGTCCCACCACAACAACCATTGCTTCTGCATGTAGAGGTGGGCTCTTATCTCTTATTTTACATAGTATTCCCCACTGTTTTGAAGTTACATCACTAGAGTGCAATGTACTCATGTTGCTGTGTATCGCTTTCCTTCCTCCCTCCAAACCTTCAAGTGCAGCTTTTGCCTTAGGCCCTAGATTGGCAGCGTTTAACACAATTGATTGAAGCACTTTCCTCTCCATCCTATGAACAGACGCGTGGGTCATTCAAACTGTCCTTTAATCACTGAAGCCCTTCCTATCAGGCAGTTAACAATTGCAGGATGCCCACATGGAAACTTTCAGGACACCCACTTTCCCATACACATTAAAACATCAGCAATGAGCCCCAGAGCAGCGACAGCCTTTCCACACAATAATACCTCCAAGGCAGACCAACAAACGTTGCACAGTTAAATCCTTGAGACAATTTTTATCCGGAAAAAATCAACAAAAGGATGTGCTAGGAAGTCACAGACCTATGAGTTTCTCTTTCTTTTTTTTTACTTTTTCGACGCAACAGAATATTGTGATAAGAATATCCAGAGAAAAAAGTGAACAGAGGGAGGTAGGGATAACAGCAAGATATTATGTTAGGATACCTACATGAAGACATGCATTTTCACCAGACTCAAAACAAACGGAAATAAAAAAAAATTGTAATCCAAGATAGCTAATAAAATATCCACGCATGACAGGTAACTGCAGAAGGCACCTCCTGCACATGTTGCTAGTCCCCAATCTTTTAGACCTTCCGTACAGTATTCAGTGCACCAGGATGGAGCAGGGTTCTCAAACTGCTCCTATGTCATGGGGTCCATGAAGGCCTGATGTTTCAGGGAGCAGCAGGTACCCGCATGACTGCTGCAGTCCCGAGTGCACTCTTCAGAACTCCTCCCAAAGAATGTGTACAGAGTTTTGTAGCAATGGCTTTGTGGCTTTGACTTTGCTGCCCAACACTGTGCAAGAGAACCTCAGTCTTGACTTTGGGAGGGGTGTCGGGTTGTGATGTGCCTAATTTCTTACTACTCCCAAATCACCCAGGGCCATATGTATCAAACTCTGATTTTGCGATTCTCTAATTGCGATTTTTTGTGAATCGCTATTTGAGAATCGCAAAACGCTATGTATGTAGGATTTGCAAATAATTTTGCGAATCCTACATATTCCTTAATTGCGAATTGCAAATTGCAATTCGCAATTAAGATATACCTCCCCATTCATTCCTATGGGCCTTGAGGCCCATAGGAATGAATGGGAAGACATTCTAAATTTGCGATTCTCTATTAGTGAACCGCAAATTGAGAATGCAATTTCAAGCATGCCAGGGTGTCAAAAGGACACCCTGTTGCACCCCTGAAATGTGCATGTGTGCACATGTGGCACACATGTGTGCCACATGGCACTTTGAAAAATGCAAAAAAGCAAGTTTTTCAGAGAAATCGCAACTTACCAACTACTTAAAGTTGGTGGTAATTTGCGATTCCTTAAGGCCAAATTGCACTTTTTCTGTGCTTCTTACATTGCAATTAAGGAATAGCAATTTGCGATTCCTTAAATGCAATCGCAAAAAAGGGAAATCGCAAATTTTGCGATTCCTTAATGTGCGAGGCAGTTTTTCTTTCATACATGCCACTGAGCCCAATTGCGATTGCAAATACCGAAATTCTGCGAATTTCGCCGTTTGCAATCACAATTTTGAATGATACATATGGCCCCAAGTCATAAAAGCACAACGTATAGGCAGTCTCTTGGTGGTTTACATCACCTGCCTTCCATGGGTGGTGATTTTAGCCAGAGGCTGTTCCTCCTAATCAGCACCCTACAGTGAGTCTAAGGACTGCTGCTTGTGTCTCCTTATGCATAACTCAAACGAGCCACCTGTATTTTAAACTTCAAAAATGTAAACCCACCTCAAATGTAAAGTATGCTCCTACTTTAACGCTACCTAGTAAAACTACCTGAGATTGATTTTGCAATGACATAGATGCGTTTTGTAGGATGTATGTCAGTACAACGCGATCTTTTAGATCGCGGTACATGACAACGCTGCCATTACAACGCAAGTCGTTACAACGACTTGCGTTGTAGGGCGTGGATTGTGGAATATTATAATTTTATATTCCAACACCAGTCCACGTAACAGTAGGGAAGGTGTTGGAATATAAAATTGCAATATTCCTTATACAACAGTAGTAACGACTTGCGTTGTAATGGCATCGTTGTAAAGGCATTGCGGTGTTTTCACCGCGTTGTAAACGATGTTCCTCCGTTTTGTATGGGTCTATAGCTGAGCAGATCGTTGTGTCTCTCCCATATAGCGATGCTTAAAAATCCTTCTTAAAGTCTTTCAGCTGCCCAACCCTAGAAGGAATATTCGTTGATCTCTTTCTATTCTGTCAGTGCAATTAGTGCACTGCTCGTTCATTAACTTTATCTGGGTCAGAAGATATGCTGCTTAGTTCCTATCAATTACAAAATCCATTCAACTCAGCCGGGAATTAATGCTTTTCAACCATATGACATGAAGTCCCAACACGTGTTGTCCCCTCAGAATTACTGCAAGTCAGCAAAGCGTGTAGTAACATCAGTTGAGGCTGAGAGAACTGTCTTCAAAAAGTGTGATTTGCTTTAAATATAAATACATGCAAATGAAATAACAAGAGTTATGGTAATCTGAAATTCTACTGGGGTATAGAATTCTAACTCAACTATGGGAACTTCAAAACGTATTTTTGAACTTTCACGTCTCAATTTAATTGATGTGCTGCATATAATAAGAATATCGCAAAAACAATTATTGTAATCAGGTTTAACAGCTCAGTCAAAATTGCAAATGCAAAATCTTGCAGAAATCTTAAAAATACTCCTCAAACCAAGCTCACAGCGCAGTGAAAATCTTTTTATTCAGGTATTGATCAGCTGCGTGGGATTCTCCAATATTATTTCCTGTTTGGCCCCTGGTGGTTTGACTTCTGCCAAGGAATTATGCCTCCTAAACTTGCACGCCCACATCTATTCTGGTAAGACGATGCCTTTTGGTCTCCTCCAAAGTAGGAGTTTGCTTTCTCTAAACAAAAAAATAAATGATCCAGACGCACATTGAGTTTTCTCCCTGCTCATTTGTGCCATTGTGCATTTTTCTTTGCAGCAGCAGCTCCTCCGCAAAGGCGGAGGAGCTTCGCCCCACTCTCTGGCTCAGAGCCAGTAAATGAAAAATAAAGCGATGTTCTAGCATCGTTTTATTGTTCATTTACTGACTCTGAGCCAGCGCTGTCGGAGGGGCAAGGCCGAGTCGTGGGAGGGGGGAGGATGAGTGCTATCTGCACTATATAAGTGTGCATATGTGTTTGGCTAGCTGTCTCAGGCTCGCCAAAACACACATGCGCACTTAGGTTTCTCCAGCCCGGCTGCATTGAACAGTAAGGCTGGAAAAACCCCACAGATTCCCTGGTCTAAGCTGAGCATCTTTCCAGCCTGCTCAGGCCAATCCTCGCTCTGCTTTGTAGCCCTAGGATTGGATGGGAGTCTCTCCCAGTGGCAGCTGGGACCAGGTAGAGGAGAGGAAGCGCAGCGCTAAGCCGGAGGCAGGCGGTGGCTTCAGCAAAGTTCTTTTAAAAATATATATGTATAATGACTTACCCCACCTCGCATGAACCAACCCCCCTTCCTCCTGCCCCCCGCGACCACTCCTGCGTTCCCTCCACCCACCTCATCACCCTTCGTTTGTGGCAGCCACCACTGTTTCTTTGCATTTGTCTGCCATGTTACATGCGCTGTAGAAGGGCAGGTGAAATGCCTGAAAATAGTCCCAGCCTCAATAAGGCAGGAGTCAAAAACCCATCACTGTGACCTGGTGGCCTCTTGGAAGACAGGCCACCACAATAAAGGATTAAACTGTGCAGCCAGTGGAGGATGCACAGGTGTAAACCAGGTGCTTCACCTGACTCTAATTACCGTGAAAGAACCAAAAGGCTATCAGGCTGGCAGCAACCTCGATTTAAGGCTGTGCATCCTATGTGAATAGGCAAAAGTGACTAGTTGACAACTTCTGCACTGTTTGTAAAATATAATTGACTCTTTCCAAATGTGATTACTATGATATTTGAGACAATGTATGGCTGCCAATTCTGAAGTGTTAATGTTGGGTGAATAGAGATTTACTAGATTCTATTCTATTCATAAAACATCTGCCAAAATCTTCAATTAGGCAGTGTTCGAGAACATGGATTTTCTTGACCAGGTCTATTTGTATCTACAGCAAACAGTGACAAATCATGTAGCCCTGGCATTAATGTGTTAATACATGTAAATGAGCACAGAGTATTTGTGCTGTCTTTATGCGACTTTCCTCATTCTGTGCCTCTTTTATCTGAGTCTTGTTGTCATTCCCCGAGCTTGCTGCGCTGAACTGCATGGTGTCAGCACCACATGCTTAATGGTGAAAGCATTGCCAGCATGGAGAATAAAAAATGGGCACAAAATTAGGAAGACACAGGTTTCACAGAGACATGGCAAAAATAGACTGCATATGAGAGCATGCCTTTCTTTGCAAATGTTAAAGAATTAATCCAGACTGTTTGCTTTGCCACAGCTTGTTTTCCGTGTATTTTACCATTTCCATCTCTTTATAAGAATAGAGTGAGTCTGTTAAGGCAGGAATTGGGAAGGACTAAAGGAGTGATCTCACCAACCTAATTTCAAAGGACTGTAGATTTGTATTTGGTGTTACTTTATGACAATCAGATCCAATGTAGAGGTCTCATTGTACATAGTGAATGCTGTTGTACGTTGCTGCCTAATAGGAAGGGCCTCAGGATGAATATGTAGACATCTTCTTTTTGCCAGATTTGATAACTTGTTCATAAAAGGAAGCGAGTTGCTCAGAGCTGTAATCATGGAAGCATTAATAATGATGATTTGCTGCCGGGTGGCAGTAAAAGATATATCTCAATGTTTTAGGTATCATGTTTGTAATTTATGTGTAATTTCTGTGAGGCAATAGAACAAGGCGGCCCTTATTGGGTTAATCAATGGGTATTTCTGCTCATTGAAGGTGAAGTTTATTGTATCCTAGTGGTTAGACCTTGGTATAGAGATGAGCAGAACTAGGTTTATGTGAGCATAATACTTTCAAGGTCACAGTCTTGCATTAGAACAATATGAAATTTATATAGGGAACCACAGACCTTTAGGTCAGGACAGCACAGTATTTTGGTGATAGGTCACTGGCTTAAGAAAAGGTCATTCGTTTGAGTTTGTTAGGCCAAAGGATCTTTGATGAGTTGTGGGATTTGTGATTACAGGGCATTCATGGGTTCATTACAGTAAAAGATGCTCTGAAGCATTGGGTTTGATGAATGGGGTGCGTGTTGGGGTATTCACTATGTCAAGTTAGGTTTAATGGGAGGATTAGGAGAAGAGTGCCTGTTAGGAGGGTGCTTCTGAGTGAGATAAAAGAGTGTAGCTTTCAGACTTTGTATCATCTCATGCAGGTGGTCTCTCTCCTGTTTGATGTCAAGCAGTTTCTGTTGTGGAGAGGATAAGAGAGTCAGCAGAAAATTCCTGTAAAGAGTTATGAGGAAGGCAATCACACCTTTTATGTAATCATATCTATAGCTGGTCAGGTCCTGTATGCAGATATTTTAGAGTAGCAGGATTTGAAACCGACATTTGTTACCAAGGTTAAAGGCTCTATCGAGAGGTGATGGGAGCTAATGAGTGGTTTTATGTCAGAATATCGCTGTCAGAGATATTGTCTGACATAAAGATCATGTCCTAAATATTGTTTGCAAAAATATCATCCTATTGGATATGGATTATCTTTTAACTCCATTGGAAAAGAAAGTTTATACATAATACTTTCAATTCGTGAATAGATATTGAGTCAATTATATTCTTGTACCATCTCCTACCAGGAGGGCTGTGAGTTTGGCTATTGATTGTATTTAACTTCGTGTCAGTGTAGGATAGATTTGTTTGAGGTAATGTCCCAGACTACTTCGATGATTTATGCTGGCATTATGCTGTCTCGTTTCATTCACAGAAAGTTGTGTGGGTAATAATAAGGAGATGGGGGTCAGTGAAGGAGAAGTAAGATGGAGGAGTTTTAGTCAACAGAGATAGTAGTTTTAATGCCCATACCCATGATAGACTAATTTAGTGTGGTCAATGTATCAACCAATGCAATGAAGATCTGGAAATTGACATCCAATGATTGGATCACAACCTTTCAATTTTCATCGAAGGTGATGTGCGCCTTTCTTTTTATGGTAGCCTTTGGTAGTAAGTATTTTTCAATAAAGAATGTTTGTGTTTTTCGATACCGATTAAGAATAGCACTCACTTATAAACAATTTCCTACGTAAATCTGAATATCACCATTTAAATGTCCCTATAACTTTCTCTTGGCTCTGCATTTCTATTATTCCTTATAATACATTTTCAGTAAATTGCTGTTGTTTTGGTATTATATGTACAACGTATCAACGGGAAATGGCATAAGTCCCTGCTTATTGGCCCCTTGGTGTATGGCTTGCTCTTCAAACAGGTCTACAGGAAGTGGCCTGTGGGAAGACCTGTGGCACATGTTGTAATTTCTGTTCATATCCTGCACACAGAACAACCACAGGTAAGAGGAGGCAAATCTTTAACCACCCACATTGTCATTTGTAATATTACACAATAAACTATTGTGTCACAAACGTTGCCCTAATATATGTGGATGTCACTGTATTTTAATCACTGCTGTAAATTGTATTATTGCACATTATGTAATATGGTACTCCGTGTGTAACTGTTTCATGCTGGAGAGGTTACATCGTGGTGGTGAGAGTTAGCTCATAACTATTTTAAATATGTGCATTTCTTGTAGATTTACCTTTTGTTTTTTCATAGAATGTTTTTTTATAAACATGTAACTAATTCTTTCAGTCCACTTTGCCTTGGATAAGAATGAGGATTTTAATAGCTTTATTTTCTGGGGGATTTCTCCACTATCAACTTTCTCTGACCACCTTGTCTTGGCCTTCCCAGTTTCCTTGTTTAGGCTATGGGATATTTACAGTCTTTATTATATATTTTTTTTTTTATATTCTTATTGGCAACACAAGAATAAAGAAAAATTACAATTTAACGAAGCGAGACATACATACCAATGTGGGAGAAATAAACAATATAGCAGAATGGAAATAATTTCTTTACAGATCAATATTGTACAAATCATAACATAGAGAAAGAAAAAAAAGAAAAGCAGAGAACATTGCGGGATTAAACTTAATAGTCAGTTGAACATAAAAATGAAGAAATAAAGAAGAGGGTGTTTACCCAATTATTTGACATTAGTACAATATGTCAGCCAAAATATTTACAGCCTTTCAGATCAAAAGCTGCAAGGGGTATACCTGTAGCAAATGGTCCTCCCGTTGCACAGTGATGGTGTAGCATATTATTTTATGCACCTTTGCATTGCCTAAAGGTCGAGTTATGTTTCTTCTCCAATTACTTGCCCGTGGGTAAGAGCTTATTTCCTTCCTCTCCCTGACGCAGCCGAATGAAGTGATTTGTATTTTGGTACTATCTTGTTAAGGGTGGAGTTGTAAAATTTTTCTAACTACCTCTTGCCCAAGAGAGGGGGTATATTTCTCCTTTCCTCAGCTTGCCAAATTACAAGGAGGAGTATATTTCTACCCTGCCTTCGATAAGTATGTTATCTCATTGTTCATAGGCACTGGATGAGTGTTGAAATAAAAAATGGCAGTTCTTTTTCTTCCAAATTGCAATTGATTATGAAAATTGACTGTTTTAATTGTGTTTAATGTTGTGAATACGAGCTACGTTACTGCCCCTACCTTCCTCAATGACAGGGCAAGAGGCATTGCAAGTCCTAGCATTCAGGTTAGGGGAAACACATGTTACTTCCTCCTTAAAACACACATCAGGATTGTAAACTAACCTAAGAATAGGAGAGGTCTTACTACTATATTTTCAAAGGCTGCTCTGGAAAGTGTTTATGTTTTCTGGAAACAAACTCTCAAAATGTTTTTTTTCAGAGAATAAAAAAGGGTCCTGAGGCTCAGGGAGTCTTCTCCTGCCGTGGAGGCCATTGGGCATTTTCCCTATCAGATTATGCATTGGCAGTGCTGGATGGGGTAAAATAGTGACGTTCTGGGTAGGCAAAACTAGTGGTGGTCACTCCATCCAAAATAGGGCAGAGTGAGCGCCTCTGTTCCTAGACACCCCTGTAGGGGATGGGTCAGCACATCAATTGTTTACATCTGCAGAGCTAGCTGATGTTCTGCTTCTGTGAATCCTGCACACAGTGGGAGATTCATAAGTTTGGAAGGTCAGGAGAAGTGCCGATTTACAGCAGAATCTCCGCCCAAGAAAACTGTAAATTACTCCCTCAGTCCTTTTCTAGCCAGAGAGTAGCAGGTTCTACCTTCTTCAGATCCTGTTGATGTCCAGATATGCCCCAAGACACTGTAGTACCACAGAAGTGGTTGTTGGGGCACCTGGGTCTATCCATCCCTGATTCCTACACACTAGGCCATATTCCACTTTTTAAGCACTTCCTCTGAGTTGGGTTAAAAAGGTTCCAGGAAGCACAATTCTAATGTCTTCCATGATGGAAAGACCCCTCCGCCACAGTGTGGAGGTCTTTCATCTCAACCAGGAATTGTCTAATGAAATGGTACTACTACTTTTCCCAATGGTGGAAAACCAACACAAGCTGGTTCTGGGCTTAGGTCATATCACTGAGTGGCAGGTGCCAGCTTGGCTTCACATGGGCAACCATCAAAGCCAAACTTACACCAGTGCTAGATTTAGTATAAACATGCTGCTCTATGAGTTCCTTCACGTTGCAAGACATCTACCGGTAAATGTACTTGTAATAAACCTCACTGTGCATTCCTACTGTGCATTCCTACAAGAGATCTACAAGCAGACCAACTGGTTCTAACCTCTCTGTGCTCACTGATGGAAGCCATTACACCTTTCCATGAACTGAAGAAATTTAAAGAATATGCCTCCTTCAGGTAAGGATAAACCTTTATGAAATTCATATTTGGCAAACATTTATAAAAACAATCTGAATTTGGCTTTTGCTAAATACCCGTATGTTATAAAGATTATTTTTCTAAGCCTTTCCTAAGAATTTTAATCTTAAACCGGTCATTTATCAAATGGAAAGTTGATTTTACCTATGCATGTTTAATTAGTTTTACTGTAGTGACATTCCAATATGAATTGTTGGCATCCCTTAGTTTTACACACTACATACCCAGCCCTAAGAACCTTCAAGGTGCTACTAATAGGTAATTTAGTTAATATTAAAACTAGATTTTTAAACGTGTCAGAAAGGAATACTTAGAAAAGTGCTGGCAGCAACTTCTGCTACACCCATCGCTGATGTCAGACGCTGAGCGGAGTAGAGCAGAGTGGAATGGAACTCATGGGGAGGACCTGCAGGGCAAACAGAGCTTTGGAGCTTGCCATGCTTGCTGGAGCTTGCCGTGTCAAGTTGGGCTCACTCCTAGGGCTGTAACACAGGTGGGGGGTAGGCCGCCAGAGGAACTGAAGCTGAGCGGGGCATGCTGCAGAAGGTGAGATAGCAGCTCCATCCACTTGTCAGTTCTCGTTTCACACGCCCACATCACCCTAAGATGTGCCTGTTCCCACTACGATTGCTCCTAAGGCACTCATTGTCAGCTTGTTCCTTGACTCGCCATCAGCCACCAGACCTCAGCTGAGCCCTCTCCAAGCTTGCCATTGAGAGCAGACAGCCAGGAGCAGGGCAATACGCCGCAATCAGCAATCTGCACAAGCTATCAGCATAGCAAACGCCATCAGCTTCTTATGGCTTGAGGCGCGACCCAATTTCCACTACCAAAGAGATATCCAGAACCTCAAGGACAGAAAACCTTGCTAATTACTTCTTCGGGTATCAGCAACTTCAACAATGGCCTCTCGGCGGGGAGCAGTGTGCAATGAGCTGTGGGGTGTCACGGCGTGGTACAGTTGTGAGGGGTGGCTGCAGTGCTAACATTGTGACTACAGGGTTGATCCAGAGGGGCGCAGAGACAGTCAAACTAGGCTCCGATGTGGTTTGTTTCTCTTTGCTTTCTACCCTGCCTTCACTATCCAATGCACCAGCCATTACTCCAACCAAGGAGCTAGTAAGAATAAATACATCATGGTTCAGCTATCTAGCTCCGCTTGTACCCAGCTGCTGGGGCCACGTCAACCCCCCAAACCTCCAATAACATACTACATTTCTAATAACCCACAGCAGCAAACCAACCTCGGCTAACAGAAATCTGATAGCTTTCAATGTCAGCTGCGCATTGAAGGCCTCCGTGGAAAACGTAGCCGGGGAAGCGCAGGAAACAACCCAGCAAAATGCAAAGAAGAAAACCATTGACTAGGTCAAAGTAGGCAACTGAGCGGAAATCTTCTCCCTCACCCAGAGCACAGACGAGCTCCAGCAACCTAACAAGGGATGTACGCCTCCTTGTCAGCACGAGCACAGCTCCCAAAACACCTCCTACCTCTATGGCAACCGGCTGAAGCACTCAGTACTTTCAGCCTTCACAAGCCCATGGAAACTCAAGCTCCCCAAGCCCTTCAAGCAGCACACGTGATAAAGATGCAGTGAAGCTAAGCAACAGTCTGAGCAACCCCTCTGCATTGACTGGTCAATGTGCTCCTAAAGGGAAATGTCATTGAGCTTCCACCCAAAGCGTTGTGGGGAACCAGGGAGCACCAATGATTTTTTCCGGCTGCCTCGTAATATTAACAGCCAACCCACTGATCTAGAACTCCCAGGTCAAGAACAAACCCCAAATAAATAACACCCAATGAGGTGCACACTGTTGATACCCCAGCTAAATTTGGCAAAGTTATTGCTGCACAAACCCACTCAGCCAGCTCTGCTGCACCCCAGCCCACCCCAGCTCATCTAATCAGCCCAAATATGAACACGAACAGTGCAATGGAACATAATTAAGATCTGGGCAATCTCTCAGCATCATTTTATCACACCCTTGAGACAAAAATAGGAAAAAAGCTGGAACTCACTCCAAAGATACCCAGAACTCCTGATGCAGCAAGACAAGCTTCTCCAGAGGCTCACGAGGCTTATCAAATGGCGGATCTGCAAATGACCTCCATCTGTGCCTCTCAAAATGCAATGGCCAGAGCACTGCTATTGCAGACCTTGAAAATGGAACTACAGATTGACCTTTTACAGTCGCTAGCACATCGTCTTGCAGAACTGAGTGCTAAGATGGATCTCCTCTATTCCAAAATCCAAGCCAGCTCAGAAGATGTGTCGTGCCCATGTTCATGATCGTGCACCCCCATTATTGATAAACTGGCCACATTTCTGGAGGTTCCTATGGAACGTGTCCGCACAGTAAAATGCAAGGCCGACCCCTCAGTGGATAACAGACACCCTGCACATGATCATGAAAGCACGGGAGCCAAAGAAACAGACAGGACACCCGAAAGTACACCGATGAACACCGCAGAAAGTTCTTGTAACCACTCCTGCGATCAGAGCCTGAAGTCCCCACAAAACCAACCACCTGCTAACATTGACAGCAGCCGCCACCATCGAGGCCAGTCAGTAGTAGTGGACACTAAGAAGGCAGCACCACACTCAACACAGCCAGTTGTGCCACTTTACAGAAGAGTTAAGAAAAAGCAAAGGAAACAGCTTAAAAGGACAACAAAACCCAAATGAGTGGCGCCATTGAAAACCAGCCATAAATATCGAACTCTCCTGCTAGATGTTACTCTATCCAGTTGCATCTTATATTCACCAGCGTGGGCACTGTTTGCACAAGTGATTGCACTGTTTTAAGATCAGACCTCAAGACAACTCCTCCTCTGCCGACAAGCAAGAAAAAGGGTGGACGCAAGTACCCATGCCACTCTAAACAATGAGCCATTGGGCTATTGGGTATTCAGACCGGGTCTCCCACAATTCTTAACTGGTCAATTTACCGACCTGCCCAGTACAGGACCCATTCAAAACGTTCCTTACCTTTTGGAATTGACCTGCCCAACACTTCACTTGCACCCTGTACCAAACACCAGAAGCAAACCACGCAAAGGATAGAATGGGGACTTCTAAGATAGTGCTAATCCCCCAATACCACTACGGCACTCCTAACATATCAAAAATCAAGCATCAAAGCAACAACTCAGAGGAGGCTGTCTCCAGCCCTCAGCTAACAATCATTCACAGAATGTGGCAGGTCTCAAGAAAATCACAGAGGACAACACAGCTCTTAAATACCTCAATACAGGAGATCTCCTATGTTTACGGGGGACCTGGGCCACAGGAATGACTATATTGTCAGGATATTATAAATTTCATTTCACAACAATAAAATGTATTATTTTTGGCCGCCCATCAGGAGGGCTTTCAATTTATGTCAAACACAACTGAAAAATAGATGTCACCACAATAACCACAAACCTACATACACTTCCAGCACTGCCTGTTAAAGGCCTAAAATGCAATCTTAGACAACTCTCACTGCCGCAAATAAACTGTTACATCAATGCTACGCAGCACCAGAATACCCCGGGCTTAAATGCCCTAATCACTGCAATATAAGAGTTGTTAAACAGATACTACACTCATGGTCCAATCATGGCCAGAGAATTCCAGGGGCCAGGGCTGTAAAACTCAACCAGCTTAGCCACGAGGCTGCTGCGATTCAGAGCCTTCTCAACAGTCACAAGTTAGACTCCCTGCAATCTCTAAAAGAATCACTCGAGCTGCACTGTAGCATTCTTCCCACATTCAGAAATATACTGACTCTTGATTATATTTTTATTAGCATACTTTTGACAGCTCAAATCAGCACCTTTGAAGTAGATGACCAGGCTGAAAATGATCACCGACCTTTGCGAGCGCTCCTGAAATAAGCCACTGAGGACTCGCCTCTGTTGCTTCTTTTGGGCGAACCTACTGGGGAAGAAAGTTACAAAGTCCTCCCCAGAATTAAATGGAAAGACAGCCTCGGAGAAAAGTTAAATAATTGGATTGCGTCAAAACAGGCGGCCGAAATGCCATCGAGTGCACCTCAACTACTGGAGCACTGGGATGAATTCCTGGCAGACCTGCACGCAGCCCTAGGCAGGAGACTGGGGCTAGCCCTCAGAAAAAGTTATCCTACTCTTATAACAGCCCCTCAAACATTCTCTTCGAAGAGCCCTAGTGGCCAACAGACAAAGTGAGAAAACATCCCAGCACAAGAGGTTACTGCACACAGAGCAGATTGTCAAAAAAATAAGAAAGTCAGGGAATAATGGCTCAAGATATTTACCATTCTACAAGAGAGACATCATCTCCTCTTCCAGAAGCACATAAATAGCCTCAGTGACTTCACCCAGACCAAGGTAAATGGTGTTGCAGCAAGGGAGTAGATTGCTTATGCAAAGCTACTATACACCAATGAGCAGGTGAATGAAATCACATCCAACCTGACAGCCCCAGAATCAGAGTGCTATGCACAGTCATCTTTTCCCCTCACTGAAGCCTACGTCACAACAGTAATACCGAAAATGAGGAGACAGTGACCCTGGTCCCAAAGGCCTTCCTGCTTCCTGTTTTTTTTCAGTGAATTTCTAAGGTTTTTTAAATGCTAATTCCTAACTATAACGTTCCTGTAACCTTTGTTTTTTCAGTGAATATAATAGATAGATAGATAGATAGATAGATAGATAGATAGATAGATAGATAGATAGATAGATAGATAGATAGATAGATAGATAGATAGATAGATAGATAGAGCTCTAGTTTGCAGAGGTAGGTACCTTTGTCCAAATAGGGTCCCTTGCTTCTAGTTAGGGAAAGGGGGATACACACCCTAGATAACCCCTGCTCACCCCCTTGGTAGTTTGGCACGAGCAGACAGGCTTATCCCAAAGGCAACATGAAAAGTATTTCTACCAACACACACAGTAACACAGTGAATACACCACAAACGGACACCACACCAGTTTAGAAAAATAAAATATCTTTATCTAAAATAAACATGACCAAAACAACAAAAATACAACATACACAGTTAAAAATATGACTATCAAAAGGTTTCAAGAAATTGTACCATAGAAAACTATGGATGCGTGACTGTTCACCAAAGTACCTGTAGGTGCGTCAAAGTTCAACAAGCCAAACAGCAGCAGTGTTGGAAAACAAAGGGATGAGACACTCCTGAGACCCTGAGGAGGCGATGCGACAGTTCCACTGCACGCAGAAGAAGGGTTGTGTCGATTCCGGTCTGTATGGGGAGTGACATGTTGATTCTTCGATCCGTTCTGGCCCGCAGGTAATGCGTCGGAAGAACTTGCCGCACAGGTACGATGCATAGAAATCCAAGATGCATCGGCGATCGATGCGGCTACATTGCGTGGCACTGCGTCGGTCCTCTTCAGCCGTGATCCCTCGGTGCGTCGATTCTTGCGTTGACGATAGGCGCTGCAACAGTTTTTGCAACAGCGCCTCAATTCATTGAAATTCTTTTTGCACCGTGAAGATGCATTGGAAAAACAGCTGCAAGAAGAGCGATGCGACAATTTCTGTAGTTCTTTGAGTTTCTTCTCTCTTCTAGCTCCCAAAGAGCAGCTACATCCTCCAGAGGCCCTGGCACAGGCACCTCAAGGCAGGTTAGAACTCACAACAGCAGAGTGCAATAGTGCAGGGGAGCTGGGGGTGAAGTCTTTGTGTCCCTGAGACTTCTGAACAGGAGGCCAGCTCACTTCAGGCCCTTGGAGATCTCCTTCAAGCAGGGGAAACAGCACACAACAAAGTCCTTCTCCTTTCCTTGGCAGAAACAGCAACTGCAGGCCAATCCCAGACACACAGCAAGGGCAGTACTTCTCCTCAGTCTCTCCACCTCTTATCCTTGGAAAAGGTTCCTCTTGAATTCCAGGAATGATATAAAGTTCAGAGGTTTTAGGGCTAATACTTATACCCCAAAATGTCTTTGTTCTCTTTGTGCAAGGGGCTCTGAGACCAGTTCAAACAAGTTCTGGTGGCACTCTGCCAATGTACAACAACATCCATTGTCAGTGTGGGCCTCGGTCCCAGACACACCACAGGGGGAGGGGCCAGCATTGTGTAAGGCAGGCACAGCCCTATTCAGGTACAGGCGCTACTCCTCCCACCACTCCAAATGCATATCCGGCATATTCAGCCTAGTGTTGACTCATCCAGATTCCTGGAGCCACTGCACCTCCCCAGACCCTGTCACTCCAAAGCCAGTCAATCCACAAACAGGCAGAGGCACACAGGAAGGTTGAATAAAAAAATAGCCACTTTCTGAAAGTTCTATTTTCGAACACATAATTTAAAGAACATCTTTACTAAAAGATGTGTTAATAAATTCTGAGTTGTGGGGTACTAAACTCCATTTTCTATCTTTTCCCTATGGGAAGATATGCTTATCAAATGTTACAAAACATTCCCCATTCTGTCCTATGGGCAAGATAGACTTTCAATAGTGAAAAACGAAATTGGCACTCTTTATTATCAGGACATGTTAAACACACCAGTACATGTCCTACCTTTCACATACACTGCACCCTGTCCAGGGGGGTACCTTGGGCCTGCCATAGGGGTGTCCTATGTGTAAGAAAAGGAAAGGGTAAGGGCTGGCAAGTGGGTGTACTTGCCAAGGTGACATGGCAGTTAACAAACTGCACACAGGCACTGCAGTGGCAGGCCTGAGACCTCTTTCCGGGGCTACTCATGGGTGGCACAATCAGTGCTGCAAGCTAACTAGTAGCATTTGATTTACCTGCCCTGGCACACGTAGTGCACTTTACTAGGGGCCTACTGGTAAAACAAATATGTCAATCAGGGAGAACCAATCACAATAACAATTTACACACTGAGCACTTGCACGTTGACACTGATCAGCAGTGGCAAAGTGCCCAAAGCATCTAAGCCAGCAAAAACGAAATCCAGCACAGCATCAAAAACACAGGAGGTAGAGGCAAAAAGTCAGGAAAAACCACGCCAAGGAGGCCAGGTCTAAAACCTGCGACGGCCCTGGGGCTGGCCCCTAGAGAAAGTTATCCTACTCGAATAACAGCCCCTCACACATACTCTTGGAAGAGCCCTAGTGGCCAACAGACAAGGTGAGAAAACATCCCGGCACAAGTGGTTACTGCACACAGAGCAGATCATCTGGCAACAAAAAAAAAGAAAGTCAGGGAAGAATGGCTCAAGATATTCACCATTCTACAAGAGAGACATCATCTCCTCTTCCAGGAGCACATAAACAGCTTCAGCGACTTCGCCCAGACCAAGGAAAATGGTGTTGCAGAAAGGGAGTGGATTGCTTATGCAAAGCTACTTTACACTGATCATCAGGTTAATGAAATCACACTCAACCTGACAGCCCCAGTATCAGACTGCAATGCACAGTCATCTTTTCCCCTCACTGAAGCCTACGTCACAACAGTAATCCAGAAAAAGCGGAGACAGTGCCCCTGGACCCAAAGGCCTTCCTGCTTCCTGTTTTTTCAGTGAATTTCTAAGGTTTTTTAAATGCTAATTCCTAACTAATACGTCTCTGTAACCTTTGGTTTTTCTGTGAAGATAGATAGATAGATAGATAGATAGATAGATAGATAGATAGATAGATAGATAGATAGATAGATAGATAGATAGATAGATAGATAGATAGATAGATAGATAGATAGATAGATAACAATGTTACAGTATTCTAACTGCGATGAGTAATGATTTCAGAGGAATGCCAGTTTAACACCTCCAAGCGATGGAGCAAACCTCTCAGTCACTTTGCTAGTTAGAAGGGACAACAATTAATATGATTCATATGCATCAGAACACAGCCAGAGTGCTCAGGGCAAACAGTAGTTCACTAGAAGTAAAACTGGCAGCAAAACCACTGGGCATAAAAACGCAATTTAATCTAGATGATGATTTTATTAAAAATCAAAGTGACTTGCAGCAAAAAGATATGTCAAAATTACTTCCGGAAAAAAAGCCTGCATCCCAGTTAAACAGGGACAATGCAATTAACAACGTGAACCGGTTTGCTAATAGTTTTTAAATAATGCACTGAATGTTGATGAACATGCCTTTTCTTTTGCGCTTAGTTTATCATCTCCTTTATATATAATCTGTACCATTTGGTCTGGGTAATTAATTGCTCCGTTAATAGTTCCACAAGAATGGGAGAGAAGCAGTTTGTTATAAAACTATTTTGACATACCTATCAATCAAAAGTCGAAATATTAAATAAAGATTTCATAGCTCTTCATGTTAAGAAACATTGGAATGCTGCAGTGCAGTTGTCAAACATTTTCATTAATATCTTGTCCTAAGGCAGTTTCATCACATCCACCAAAATTACGTGTTTACATACTCCATATTTAAATGTATTATTACCACTCGCTTGTTCAGGTCATATCTGTGTGCATGCACCTGAGTCATTCAGGAAATTGGTCTGTCGTTATGAATTACAAAGTACATCCACTGTAATATTACACAAAATTAGAAATTATTTTATCGTGTTTCTGAGTGCACTAAATGTGTTGTCAAGAGAATATTTGTAGTAAATATTGCACAAATGCAATGGAGTTTTAGGCCCAGTATTTTATTCACTATACTAGTTGTTCTGGCAATGTGAAGGGACAAATAATGCACTGTCTAAAATGGCCATCATTTCAATGAAATATAACCTTTTGCGCAAGATTCCTTCCGGAAAAAACACAGGCTGAGGCTAAGAAGGCCCCCTTCAGTTCATTCCCACAAGCATCCAAGCTATCCAGAGAGGTACCACACCTAAACGCCTGACAGAAAGTACCGGAGCAAAGGTTATTTTGCAATGACTTTGATGACTTGCCATGTGATGTCGGCGCTCATGATCAAATCTGCTACCAATTCTGCATAGTAGTGCTACATACAGGTTGTTTACGTGCTTATAGAGGGTTTTTTAAATTAGTTTATTTATGAATTTTCAAATACCTAACAAAAAAACAAACATACAGCGCCATCGGTGCCAGTCTCATTAGCGCATCTAATTGTTGGCATAAGGTCACAGTTAATGAATTAATCAATACTGTACATGGTCACACATTTTTGGGAGTTCTAGCAGACACAGTCTTTTGAAGATTTTTCTTGGATCGTAGGCAGTGAAAGGGCTCCAAATATCCTTGGTACGACTCGCTCGGCGAGTGCTTCTGCATAGCATTCAAGTTGATCATGGCAATATGCTATGCCATGTAGTCAGTTTTGGTGTTTAGGGGACATTTTTCTACCCATTGCATCGAGGCTTTACTCTTTACCAGGAGAAGCGCTACTGCTACCAGTTACCGATTAGTAGGTTGCAGACACTTAAAAAGTCCTATCTGAGGGGTCCCCTGTACTCTTTGCAATAATATGGCCATCAACCTGTGTGTCACTTGTACCCAATCGTACCCAATCGTGGCGTATTGGAGGACAGCTCTGTGCAAAGTGTATGAAGTCAGCTGGAGGGTGACCCACATCTAAAACACCTTGCTCCTTCTCAGAGACCAAACTTTTCACAGCTGAACCGGAGAGAAGTATACTTGATGCTCCTAGAGTCTGCGGTGTTGTGGAAAACTGTGAATGTAGGTTTCGGAGAGCCATTGGGGATGCATGGCTATTCTGCTGTAGTTCTGTGAGGGATATGACATTCCTCTCGGGGGAATACATCACTCAGAGTTTTCAGACCTGCCTCCCCAATACGATAGCGCCCCAGGTTCCTGTGTCACCGAGATGGCTGGGTGGTGTAACAGGGGCAAAGTAGGTGCATAGATTGGTTCCACCGCTGCTCGCTTGCCAAGTAACTTCCATGTATGTGGAAAAGGGAGCGACCCCACTGTCCAAGAGACAGGGTACCACAGCAAAGTTTAAAAGGAATTTCTCTTGAATAAGCACCAATCTTTAATTAAGCATCCAAGCAACCGTATAGTTCAGACACACTTGTACATGCATATCCACAATTGAGGGGAAATTCTTTATTAAAGAAACCTATTAGGGAAAAGCCCCAAGATAACATCTGTATATAACAGAGAGATAAATAACCAAGATCTCTAAATTAAAAACACAGATACAATTTATTACATAAGAAACCAAAAAACATGCACTTAATAAAAACAATACATATATTGCAAATAAAAAATACCGGGAGAGACAAGACAGATGTGACAAAATAAGACATCAAGCTTGGTTCTTTCACACAGGAATCAAATTATAAACACCATCAGTCTTATAAAACATAATCTTTGATAGACATGAGGTAGTTCCTGGAAGCAACCAAAAAAAGAATTGGCGTCGACGCGTTTCGGTGGTGCTAAATGAATAAAGTGCCACCTTCTTCAGGACATATATATATTTGTCTCTCTTCGGATCGATTAAAATATAAACAACCACTATTTGTGCATCATGGAGACTCTAATTTCTCCTTTTCGAAATGTAAGAATGCCACATGGTCTTTCAGATCCACCATTATTTAAAAACTTAATTAAAGCAACTCCTCTAATATTACGTAGTTGAGTAATCAATAGGGACAAGGGCCTCTAATGTGCGGTTCAATCTGTGTGATTCAGGAACAGATCATAGAGGTGCCCACCTTTGCTAAAAGAGTCAAGGTAATCAACGTGCAGCCGTTTAATCACGTATCCTGCTGCCTTTCGATAAGGATTCCTTAAAAAAAGAATTTTCCCTCAATTCTGGATATGCATGTATAAGTGTGGCTGAACTATACGGTTGCTTGGATGCTTGATTAAAGATTGGTGCTTATCCAAGTGAAATTCCTTTTACACCAAGTAAGTTCCATGCCTGTGTGGTATTGTGTATTTTTCATTATGCGGTATGTCTGGGTGCATGTGAGTAATCATAACTTTAAGTGGGATTTGATATGTATCATCGCTTTCTATTGCCACATAAAGTGGCACTGGTGAAATTTGATATTTATTGATTTGTATAGCGCTGAATCACCCATGAGGGTATCTCGGCGCTGGGGACGGAGGAACATCAGAACAGGAGGGAAGAAATTTAGAAGAGGTGGGCTTTAAATACCTGCTTCAGCGCTACCGCGTTTTCCCACTGTGCGCTGGAGAAGTAGAAAAAGGCTTATTCATGACAAAGCCAGCTCGTCATGAGTCCACCATAGGTATAGCCCATGACGAGCTGGCTTTGTCATTAGCGTGCAAGTGGTTAACAAGGTGAGCAAAGTGGACTTGTGCAGAGAGATAGTGCAAGCAGATCAAGGGCCCCAAACCCTCCTTCATAGTGTGGCAGTGTGAGCGCAACCAGACTGACTCTAGGCTCTTTGCCTGCCCAGGCCAGCCTAATTAGAATGTGAGAGTAGCGTGAAAAAAAATGCCTGTGTTAGAAACATAGACATATTCATAAACAAGTACAGGAATTTCAGCAATACTATCATTTTCATAAGTGCCACTCTATCTGTAAGTGATTGTGGAAGCCTGGACCAGCATAATACCTGGTCTTTAAGCTTGGAGACGGCTCTACCATAACTATAACTTATAACTAGATCTGAATCACTCTACTCCCACACACTCAAGTATTTGACAGGTTTGTCACACCACTCGAAAGGGTATTCCAACAAGTGCGGTGTGGTGATCTGTGTAAAGGGGGTAATTGTCGACTTTGACCAGTTACTTCCTAGTCCTGAGTGCCATTCGTATTGTAGATATTCACAAATAAGGTGTTCCACATAAGTGGTGGGGTCCCTGACATACAGAAATATGTCATCTGCATGTAACGAAATGCCCAAAGGCCACTTACAGAAATGCAGTTCCACATCTTCATGTCTCTGTCATATTATACATGCCAAGGGCTCCAATGCCACCACAAGAAAGAGGTGGGAACCGGGGACACCCCTGATGAGTGCCACTATAGATGGGAAAGGCCTCGGATATGTGTCCATTTACTGTCACTCTATCTGCAGGGGCAGTGCATAGTAATTTCATCCAAAACGAAAAGACCTGTGGGACTCCTATATGATGCAGTATCCCACATATATATTTCCAATGAATTGAATCAAATGTCTGGGTGGCATATAATAGAACTGCAGCAGCTGGGAAATGTGGGCTCTAACTGACGGAGTTCCACAAATAGTGTGCATAGGTGTTGAGTCATTGAATGTGCCAGCTTAAAGCCTGACTGGTCTGGCAATATGATGTATGGGAGTTGATGTCTCAACTTGACTGCCAGTATTTTGGCTAGTATTTTGGTGTCCGTATTAATGAGGGGCGGTGGTCAATAAGATTCACATTTCTCTGGGGGTTTGTCAGATTTCAATAGTGTGATTATAAGGGCCGCTCTTAAGATCAAGGGGAGAATTTGGTTTTGAAATGCCTCTTGATACATTGCATGTAGGTGTGGTGTTGGTAAATATGCATAACCTTTATAAAATTTACTTTGCAATCCGTCACTGCCAGAAGCCTTTCCATTAGGTAAGGTGCGGATAGCCTCTTTAATTTCCTCAACAGTGATAGGCTGTACCAGGGATTCTCTCTGTCCAAGAGAGAGCCATGCTAAAGCTAAGTCATCAAGATATTTTGCAGTTACAGCCTATTCCGCAGACACGCAGTCTGCATATAGACATTCATAGAAATGTACAGAGGATGCAAGTATGCCCAGGGTATCATGACATACCGTACCATCCTCAGCCAAGGTCTCCACCACATGCGATTACCCCAGGTTCTTTTATTTTGGTAGCTAGACATCGGCTGGTCTGCCCCCCTCACCTTAAGCTCTAGCCTTCCAGCGCCTGGACATGTTTTGAACCTCCTGTTCAGCAGCATCACAGTAATTAGTTACCTGCTCCCGTATCTCTGCTAGGGTAGCTGGGCTCAGATTTTTTTATACTCTCTTTCTAGCTTCATGAGCAAGGCTTCTATGATCTTGAGTTGAGTGTGCATGGATTTCAAAACCCCTGCCTGGGAACCCATGCATACACCTCTAATGGTCACCATAAATGCTTCCCTCATAATGTCAGCGCCTTCTATTGAGTCCACATTGTTTTCAAAATATTCAATTACCGCTGTCTTCACTCCCTTTTTGAAGACTTGATCTAAAAGGGATCTGGCGTGTAATCACCATTGAAATTGCCTTTGGGTGTGTGTAGGTATAGTGACATCCACAAGTACAGATGCGTAGTCGGATAGTGATTTGGGCATGTGTTTAATGGCACTCCTTCATGCATTCACTTCTTTCGTCACTAACCAGTAGTCTAGTCTAGACCACAAGCTGTGAACTGGTGTTTGAAATGTGCCCTTTTTACCCTCTGTATTCCTTTTCCTCCATAGGTCCATGAGACCATGGTCTTGCATGCCTTCGCATATCATTTTTTCTGCCTGATTACCACCCTATATCAGAGTGGCCAATCAGTCTTTGTGGGGGTCTGGATATGTGTTTAAGTCCCCACCCCAGATAACAGAAGATGGCGTTAGCACGAGAAGATGATGCCAGATTCATACATAAAACTCAGGATCATCTACATTGGGATCATACACACTAGAGATAGTTATCAGTGTGCAGCAGAGCTGTCCCTGCCTCATTATATATCTTCCATGGTTGTCGGTCTCTGAGTGGGTCAGGTTAATGGGCACGCCCTTTTTAATCAGTACCATTACCCGCCGTGAGTATGAGGAGTACGATAAAGTCACTTTGAATATTTTGCGTTCTGTGTGCAACTTAGCAATCAGCAAGGAATGTAGTAATGTTGCTGTGGCAGGGTAATATTGCAAATTTGAGGCTTGCAATTTCTTTTTGACTGGTAGGAACTCACATCTTGCTGCCTGAGCTGTAAAATCGGGGTAAAACGCCACCTCATTTCCTTGAGATTTTGTGTTTTGCCTCTCGTGCGCCAGACGGAGAGCTGTCTCGCGATTACAGAAATTTAGTAATTTTGTGATAATGGGACACAGAGGCACCCCTCGGACTGGCCTGGCCATGAGCGGTCTGCAGAGAAGTGTTCCACATCAAACATCACTTTCAGCATTCTTTCCACATAATGTTCCAGCCTGCAGGTGTTCATGGATTCCGGTATGCCTGTTATCAGTAGATTATTCCTGCACAATCTAACTTCTAAATTCGAATTTTTGTCCTGAATAACTGCCAGCACCTTCTCCATATTTACACATTTGACACTAACAGAGTTTAGCCCATCCGCCACTGTTGAAATACAATGTTCTACTTCAGTAATGCGAGTGCCCTGTTTATCCAATTTGGTTGCAATATGGTCCATACCCAGATTCAGTGTGTCAATTTCGACATCAATTGATTGCAGACTTTGCTGCATGGCCATGAGTGTATTTTCTAGTGTGGTGGTGCCCCTCGATGGCAGGTCTTGTTCCAAATCTGACAGGGCGTGTTGAGGTGCCTTCATGGAACACTGAGACTCAAACGTGAGCCGCAATTGTTGTTTGTTGGTATTCTCCATCTCAAGGTTGTGCACCTCTGGCTGACAAACACCTCAGCACTAGTCTTGAGCCAGTGCCTGCAGAGGAATATGCACACCTGGTCTTTCGCCCTTGGGTCAGCCAGGCCACCGCATTCCACTATAGAAGCTGGTTAGCAGTATTTACCCCCTGAGCCTTTCGCTGTGGTGCTTTGTGTGTTCAGGTAGGCGGCACATTCTGAACAAGTGTTAGGGCCATCTCTGGTGAATTTACAATGTAGTCTGGGGACTGAAGGAGCTTATCCAGGCCAGATTTGTCTCCACCACAGCCCAAGACTATGCAGCCTAATCTCCAGCATGTAGGCCTTATCAGCATGCCCCACACAGATATGTGCTCCCGGACATTAACATTCAATGCCACACAGTTTCTCCACTCTGTCAGGGCAATCACATGGGCATAGTGTCTGGCCTATAGTTGATCCCTCCGTGATCTATATTGAAGTATTGTGTCATGTCGTGATGTTTCTGGGCAGTATCACAATCGCCAGACTTCTCTTAGGCCTACAGTGGCAGTTCCTTATGGTCCAATAGGGCCTCACTACGATGTCTCTCATCAGCAGACATTTATAGCCTGGGCCCAAACTAAAAATAGTACTCATTGTTTATTGCTCCCACATGCTTTGAGCACATTGGCAGCAGGCCCCCAGTATCTACTTCAGCAATGATCGCCCAGATACACCAGTTCCAGGGGCCGCCGCCACAATCACTTAGCTCCACTGTCCGAGTAGTGCTCTGTTGATGTAGTGCAGTGACCTGACCATGAGCTCCTCTGCAGTGCAGCCCGCGCTTGCAGGCAGAATCATCCATTGGCCGCCGGTGCCACACCTCACCACTGCAGCGGCGGCTCGTCTTCTGCTGAACCCATCACCAGATCTGGGTGCAATTGACCAGGCGTGTAGCGTTGAGCAGCACCCGGGCCTCCCGTATTTCCCTTCCGCTCCTGCAGGAAGCTCCCCAGTCCTCTCTCAGTCATACTCACGCCGCTCCCACAGGGAGGCAGCACATCAGGAGCCTGTCACTTGGTCACAGGTATGCCACTCAGTGATACTCATTGAACAGGTCCGAGTCGCAGGCGGACTCGTCCGTCTCCCCAATCGGCAACAGGGACCCTAAAGAAAGGTTCCATCACTGTTTCATAGCACTGCACAAGTTTATAACATTGGGTACATAGATAAATCAATACAGATAAACAGTGTAACTGCATTTCAATTGGAATTTAACTTCAGATTAGGTTATCCTGATGTATGAGTACCATTCACTGTAAACATTTCAGTTTCATCCACATTTACTGGTGGATGAGTAACTGAAGATAATTGCATGTAGTCAGAAACAGTGTAAGAAACTGGTTATTGGTTGAGAGGGGAGGAAGCTCCACTCATACAACAACCACAATCCTTGTCAGGATGAACTACAGGAAGTCGCTAAAGTAACCTGCGCTTAACCCTGCGGTAGCTTAGCATAAAGCAGTCAAGCTTAACTTAGAGGAAATGAGCAAAGTATTTATGCAGCTCGCAAAGAGTAATAAAAAACACGAGAAACAGCCTAAACCAATTTAGAAAAAAAAGTGAATTTCCATTAAAAGAAATGACATCAGATTGATGAAAATCCTATCAGTAGAACAGAGATATTGATTTTAAAAGCTAAGTGAAAATAGCACCAACAAGCAGAACAAGCCAAATGTGGTTATTTGGTTGCAATGGACCGGCACAATGTAATAAAATTCAGGCTGACCGGGATGGAGCGGATGCCAAGCACAAGACCGAGTATGACCACTCAGAGTTTACCTTTGTAATGTGAGGTCCTGCGCTGCGCTGCATCAGGTCCAGTGAAGCCACCATCAAGAGCTGCAAGGTGCACCAATGTGAAGGCCTGCATAGGGTTGCATCATGCTGTGTCAGTTTCAGTGAAGCTGACGGTCAGGAGTTGCAAGGTGCTGTGATGCGAGGTCTTGTGTCAGGTTGCACCACGCTGAGTAGATTCTGATGAAGCCTTCAGTTGTGTCAGTAGGAGTACACTCTGATCCAGCCAACGGTGAGGACTTGGGTCATCTCTTGGGCTCAGGACTCACTGAAGCAGAGGCCAGCAACAGGGCTCACGCAGGTCCAGGCAACTCTGGTTTGTGCTGGTCAGCTTGGCAGTTGCAGAGAGGCCTCAGGAAGCGTGTTGTGTTCCTGCAGCTCAAACAGGAGGTCAGCCAATTGACACTTTGAATCACTTCTGATGAGCTCATAAGGAAGAAAAGCAGCTGGGTCGTAGAAGACTGCACCACATGGATCAGTCACATTGCATAGTATTATTGCCTCCCTCAAATGATCAGCTGCCCCTTGATCATGAATATAAACATACATACAGGTTGGATGAGCGGCAATACAATCGAATGGCAATGAAACAGATTTAGCAAATAGAAAAAAGTCTTTGGCAGAGCGTCTTTTTTGTGGCTTTATTTCAGGCGTGCTTGGTGTGTATTCATTCGTTGGTTGCTCTGTGGTGGTGTATGTCCCTTGATGGTACACTTTATTCACCTGCTTGATCTTGATGTCCAGCACCGTCCCCATCGCACTCTGAGAGGTGCAGAGAGGGGCAACCAAGATCAAGCGGGCGAATAAAGTTTACCATGAAGGGACTTACACCACCACAGAGCACCAATTATTCCAAGGACTGGACTATACAGATGGCTTTTAAAGGCTCCTTAACAGCCGTTTTCTTTATGTGCAACCCACGATGCAAGCAACACAGCATCTCCCTGAAGAAGCCCTTGTTTCGGCAAAACATGTTGGCTGTTCCAAATGAATACAAACCAAGCACACCTGAAATAAAGCCACAAAAAAGACTCTCTGCTAACAACATTTTCCTATTTGCTAAATCTGTTTACTTGCCATTTGATCATATTGCCTCTCATCCAACCTGTATATACACTTCTGATGAGCCTCGGATCAAGGCAAGCAGGTCCTATGTTACTTTTTTAGACAACTACACATGCATTTAAGCATGAGGACAGTCTTTCAAGCAGCAGGGCAGTTAGTCTGACAGCAGGAAAATTCTCCTTCTGAATCTTCCACAGGTCCAGGAGTGTTCTGATGAGTGGTTCTTAATGTCCCTTTTTTTATACCTAACTCCAGGCTTTGTGTGGGGGAATTCCCTGACCTACTCACAGAACTGTTTCTGGTCAGTTCTTCCCTGTCCTCTGGGTCTGGGGCCAAACTGTCTAAGGTGACAAAAGGCATGGCAGTCCTGGTGACAGCTTCCTTTGTGTGCGCTGTGGGCTAGGTCCTTTGAAATATAGTCAGGGCTTCTCCCAGCCATCCTGCCATGAAGACTCTTTGCCAGCTACACCCAGGCCCTATTGTTCACTGTCTTGATGGGGGAACCATTAACAGGGCTGTGAAGCTGGAAACTCTTAAAAAGGACACAGAAACATAGGGCAGAAATATGCCAACTTTGGGCAAAATTAGTAAAGCTCATGAACGAAATTTGAGGTTTAGGTGTACTTCCTTGGTTTCACATAGTTAAAACGGCCCAGACCTATCCTCTCCCTTACAGGACTGACTCCTTGTTTTTTCCAACTTTCTAAAAGAGGAATTTTCAAAATTAAAATCTAAAATCCAACTTTACCATTAAGAGGAATTTAAAGTACAATTACTTTGAGAGCAAAGATCATTTCTTAATCTGCTGGAAATCATAAGTTATCACTTATAAAATTTAGGGGCATATTACCAAGGCAGGCGAAATGAAATGATTATTTCATTGCCCTATTAGTATCACTTAGCGACAGCTTTTAGGTGATAGCGAGATGTTTGGGGCCCGCTTTGCATGTCAGCTATATTTATCACTAATGACATGCAAAGTGGGCATACCCAACCAGTCGCTAACATCGCTATCATCTATTATCAACGCAGGCATAGCTAGGCGCGAATATCGCCAAATCCGAATGCCTGCTCAGACCACTTCTTAGCCTGTATATCGAATGGGAGGTGGATATTCAGGTTAAGTCCCTAGTAGCGATATTGCCTGAATATCGCTGGATTTCTAGCGATATTCCAGCGATATTCACGCATTTCGCCGCTATCGCGGATATTTTATCACTTTGGAGATAAACGTTGCTAATAGCACGTTATCTCTGCGATAAAATCCGGCGAAGCGGTGATAAAAAAAAATTCGCTTAGCTTATTTAGCAATAAATATCGCTAGTTGTTGATAATATGCCCCTTAGTATGGTTACCCAGTGTTAATCAATGTGAAAGATAGGCCTTTCAACAGTGAAAAAACAACTTTAGAGGCTTTTCACTGTCAGAACACGTAAAACGTAAGCACAATTGTCCTACTTCTTTAAATTCCGTACACCCTGTCATAAGGGTGGTTACGGCCTACCTTATGGAAGACTTGTATAGTTTAAAAAGGAAGGCTTAGGCCTGACAGTAGGTTTATTTTGACAAGTTGAAATGGCAGTTTAAAACTGCACTACATGCTGCAGTAGCAAGGCTGGGGAATGTTTTAAAAGGTTTCCTTAATTGGGTGGCATAATGAGTGCTGAAGCCCACTATTAACATTTAACATATATGTGCTGGGTACATGATGTATCATTTTCTAGGGATTTATAATTAAATACATATGCCAATTAGATGTAGGGTAATTTTACCATGTTTTGGGGAGAGAGCACAAGCATTTAAGCACTGACTAGCAGGATTAAAGCGCACAAAGCCCTAACAACAGAAACGAGTTCAGTAAACATCAGGGAGTGAAGGCAAAACGTTTGGGGGATACCATGCCAAGAATGTAAGGACTAACATACAGTTTTTAGAGAGGGATCCCAATTCTGACATATGTGGTGCTTACCTTTCATAGAAGTGTTTGGAGTTCAGTCTCTGGATGTGATCTTAGCATGAAAGACCCTTTACTGTCACCCTTAACTAGATCCTCCTTTGGGGACACCATGAGTATCCCATAGAGAGGGAGGAAACTGGATAAGCATGGATTAGAAAAAATAGATTGCTTAAAAGAAGAAATCCGAAACCTGGCATCCAAGTACAACTCCAAGAAGCACAAAGTACAGAGGAGACGAAACACAAAAGGGAAAGCATTCTGTCAAGCTAGTGTCAAGAAACAGTATATTAGAGCTTGGCTGTGATGTAAAATCAGGGTTGTGGAAAAATGGATGACATTTCAACATTTAAATTGGTTATGTAAGCTTTTTCAGCACATGAAGGTGGAAACACAATGACACTGACTAAATGATAAATAAAGCATGCAATATCTGATCAGCATGATGCACGCGGATGTGATGTGTCCTTAGGGGAAAGCTCTGGTATCAGCAAGCCACTCGTCATCAGGTCGCTACTGCTGGAGCCCATTGCTGAACTCCTAAAACATCTCATTAGTGGAAGAAAATCTCTTGTTGTAGGAAAACATCGTTTGCCAAACCTGTCATAGATAGGCGAATTTGTATGAAATTGCAGATATTTATACTAAAGGCTAATGGTTTTTGGAGAGGTGGTGACCCCAGATATTTTCATGCAACCCCAGTCCATGTCTATTTTGATGGCTTTTCTTCACTCTTCGCTTTACTGGCAGTGGGTTGAAGCAGGTAGAAGCCTGTTATGTCTATACTCGCGCCTTAGAAGACATCATTTCTTTTTAAATTGAAGCCTAATTCACTTGCAATACTGCTTTCAGCAGCAGAAGTTCTGTTCAATAAGTGTGCAAGTTCATCAGGGGTGTCACAAAGTGTACCAGCGGAAGAGGTGCTTATTAAGATGCTGGTTGATGACATGCACATGGATGGTAGTAAACTGGTCGACTCTCAGCCCTGTCACCTGCCTATTCACACACTAGCCAACACCATTCTTTAAACTAAAGCTAAAACTAACCTAATGTTATTTCAGAAACTCAGTGCAATAAATATTATTCATAAGCTCACTCACGAGTCACAACAATAACTTAACTTCCCAGAACTGGACAGAGGTCACTCTGTGCTCAATTTATTTATTTGTCAACAAAGGAGGCTTGAAACATATTTTTCCGCCTAGTGTTTTCAAATGTAGCAAGGGACTGGTCTTACATATCTCGTTATTTTTTGATACGTCATATTTGGGTATCGTTTTGTTCAACGATTTGTTTGTTATGTACTTTTTTCACTGTGTTTGTTATATATGTTGCAAAATGTATTGTTGCACGACTTGATAACATGATCAAAATGCAATAATCTTGTTTCTCTTAAATTAGAAAAAGCAAAATGAAATAAATCACACAGATTTTTGAATTAAGGACATTGGCTCCTTTATTGTAGCAACATGTTTAACCAATGCTATCTAGATACAATGTGTGTATGCAATTTATTTGTTTAGCAGCTCTTGGGTGTGATTTTGGCACTAACATACAATAAAGTGTTACCAAGCTGAATCACTGCTACCAGACCTAGGAGTTTTAGGTGTACCAAATGGTTATTTCACTTTCTGTGACAATCCATTTTGATAAAGCTTCTCTAGGCCCATTAAATATTACAGTCAAACTATATGCTTCTCTGCAATTGTAAAAAAAAACAATTCAATCAAAGATGCATCCAGGATTTTTTAATAGTTGGCGTTTTGTGCTCTTTCATTTGTAGGGGTGCATCATAATCATGAGTATTTCGCACCTGCAGTTATTCTTTTGTTGTATTAACATGAGACAGCAGAATGTGTACTGTGATGAAGTGAAAGGTGATGTGTTAGGTGTATTTTTTGTGTAAAGGTGAAGAAATTAATGTTGCAATACATACATGCTTAGCTGAAACATTATTCATGCAGAATTTGTGTATGAGACTTACAAGTATACATGTGTTTGATGTGCTCATTTAACATGCAGATTTAGAAATGTTTAGTAAAAATGTTAATTTATGTGAGATTTTCATAAGGCCTATGTGCCTTACTCTTATATTGGTTGATTTCTGCAGGTCTGAAATGCATTTTCCCTGGCTTTTATAGAAGGGGTTTAGTCTTAATCAAGGTCATCGATCCAGGAGATGGGAGTATCAAAACTAAATAGAAAACTACCTATGAGGAGACGCCCAGCGCGATGAGGCGATCGGATGTTACCTAATGGGCGTGTTTTATGTTTTAGCATTTTGAATGACGGACAGTGCCCCCAGGGTTGAGTTAGGAGAAGAGAGGAGATTGATGGAGAGGGAAGGAGCATCTCAGAACAAGCTCGGTAGCCTAAGGCTACTTGACCCATACAACGTGAGTGCACTTCTTAGGAAGTCTTCGCACACTGACAACTTTTCCTAACTTGCCTAGTGGTAGAGTAGGGACAGACTAATGCTTTTCACTTACAAACCTCGATAAAGACTAATCTTGACATGGGGCACTCATCGTCTATGTTACCATTTTAGAATTTGTCATTCTTTTCATGCTCCAGAGATTGCATTTGGCCAGGAAGTTTTGCTTGATATTAGTTCCAATGTACTTTTACAATATGGTTGAGGTGTCTGTATGTCCAGTTATTTTTGGCTTTGTAATAAACCCCTTAAACTAGAACACTGGAGTCTGTGAATCTTCTGAGTCATGATTCTTTGAACCTGTGAGTCTGGTTTAATGAGCTGTTTCTCCCCTCTACAATTCTGAAGCAGGTACAAATGGTCGATTGGCCGAGGTTTCCAGAGTACATTGGAGAGAGGGAACCCGGATCCTTCACCTTTGCATGCAGGTCTAGAAACTGATAACATTTATCACATCGAATTGAAACTGAGTGAAGTGCGACACCGCATTAAAGTTTGGTCCAGATATTATATTATTTGGATTGCAACGGGATATTTTAATACAATAATTTCTAAACTGAAAGTGGTAAGCATTGCACTTCTGCATCCAGTCAGCGATGTTTGTGTAGTCTCTTGTCTGACTTAAATTCAATATAAGCAGAAAATACTATGATCCAATTAATCGAGAGGACCTACCTGTGTGTATGCCAGGAATAGGAATGTCTTTGCTGATGCATATGGAAGCAATCCAGCTCAGCAAACTAGACACTCGACATCCCATTGGATAGCCATCCGGCAGGATACTTGGGCTAATGAACGAGCAGTTTTCTCAGTGAAAGCAAGTTACTTTGTCTTCCCTTAGTAAAGCACTGTGGACAGGAAGGGCTTTGGCTCTCAGTGAACCCTGAAGGACACATACTGCTCCAACAAATGGTGAGCCAGTGGAATATGTTTAGCGAGAATCTGTCTTGCCTCTGAAATCCAATAATGAATGATTATTCGTCTTAGCATAGTCAAAGCAGATTTATTAAAGGTTTGCACTGGCACCGGGTCAAGGAAAATACGATGCAATTTATCACAAGCATCCCCAAAGGGACAGCTTTCACTCAGGATGTGGTGTAATGGCTAGGAGGTCAACCTCAAATCTGGAGAACCGGGTTCGAGTCTCGACAATGACGCTGAACATCCTGTGATTCTGGGCATATCACTTAATTTCCCTGTGCCTCACGAAAATGAATGTGTCCTTGTGTAATGCAACTGATGTTCATGTAAAGCGCTCTTATACCTTCGGGTCAAGTTCACGCTATATAAAACTCTGGGGGGAAAAAACTATTTTGTCTTGAATGTTGACTTTTTCACAGCGCCAAAGCATCTTTGCACCACCCTCTGTTAAAGAATGCACAGTGGGAATGTCGGGAGGCACAGGCAATGGGTCATGGAGTATATTACATGTTCTGCATGCATGTAACTGTGCTGTTACTATACAAAGGAATGTTACTGCAGGGAGTACATCACATAATACTCTTGCACTATCCACTGTTGGCTCATTTGTACACAAGAACATGGAGCTGAGCATCACACAGAGCACCCAGATTTAGTGTCAGTTGCAAAAATGATGTCACCGTCTGGCAACTCTTACTAAATCTGGCGCTGCTCCTTGTGCAGCAACATGCAGCAATTTTTCATGCATCTCCTTTCCATGAAGGACAAGAAATATGAGACACAAAATCTCTACTCTCTAGTATGTGAGACGATTTCTTTAAGTAATGATCTTCAGGGGTTTGATGCTCCTCTTGCTGACCCCAGAACCCACTGAGTGCAGTATGCTGGTGATTTTGAAATCCGCCCAATGCTTTGAAGAGCCATTTGAAGCCATTGCCTCAAGCTCACCTAATCTTGAATGCTTAGCCATATTGGAAACTTAACCTCATAGAAACTTAGTTAATGCACCACGTAAGAAAAGCAAACATCCTTAACATAATATTTATCAAGAAAAACATGTAAATATAAATAAAAAAATACACAAAATAAATTATTGAGGTTCTTGCTGTCCATGCATAATAATAATAATTCCTATTTGTAAAGCGTGAACATATCAATCATTAAAGGTTTTAAGGCACTGGGGGCCGTTGGGGAGATTAAGTGAGTTATTGCCCAGAGTCACATGATGCTGAGCTGAGCTACCTCCGGCCCAGAGGATCGAGCCACGAGCCCCAGACTCCGGTGTCAGCTGCTCTGGCTGCTGTGCCACACATCTCCCTCCCATCCAATGTAGCTCTGGCATACTTCTCTTGAAAACCCAATGATTCAACATGATGCCGGATATGCACCTACGGTGTGGAACTCCATTTCTATATCCATGCACAGCATTTCCTCCCTTTCCACCTTAAAAATGAGGCCCTTATTTATGAGGCCCCTTGTCCCACCGGATCATCGTTTTTTGTGACGTTCCGTGGCACAGGAGCGTGCTCAATATTTATGAGGCAGCACTAAGCCACTTTTTTTGGCTTAATGCTGCCTCGTAAATATTGTTCACTTTAACACAGTTTTCTGCATCAGGGGGCATGGAATCAGTGTTGTTGGGGGTATTCCCAGCAACACTCATGGCTTTTTGACACTGTCCCAGATTTATGAGAAATCGTAACTCAGAGACAGCTCCAAAACCTTACGCATCCCCAGAGGAGGTAGAGGGAGAAATATATTTATTTCTCATAGCTTTTCCTTTTACTATGTGTGCCACATTCAGCAGCACACATAGAAAGACGAAAAAGTCTCTTGTGATTATTTTTGTGCAGGAAGGTTTCCCTTCCTGCACAAAAATAATCATCCCTGGAATGGAGGCACCCTTGCACCATAATGCAAAGGTGTCTGCGTTCGTGCACGGCAGCCCATTCTGTATCCGCCCAGGGGACAAGGACAGGAATGCACTGTATTTATATGGCACATTCCTGCTCCTTTGTTTTGACGTAGGGCAGCGCAGCAGGAAGGGCTGTGGCGCTGCCCTACGGAAAAACCCCATAAATGAGGCCCAAGAGTTGGAACACTGGCTGTTAAATCATTACTTCCTCCCCTCTCCTCCCTAGCAGCCAATTTCTACTCTCACTCAGTACATCATAAGTTATCAAGACAAGCTCCCTATTTCTCCTGATGTGATGTTGCTTTCTACTATGCCAGACGTTGATATGTTATTTGTTGGATGCACTACATTTACTTATGTTTTGTCCTTTCTGAGCTGTTCAATTCCTTAATATATACTGCTGCATATAAATATGAGGCCAAAGTAAAAATACAATTACCCCAATGAAATCTGCAAACTTTCCAAAATGTGTATAATGCAAAATCAGGCAAATTTCTTGACGTTTTGCATTACACAAGTTCATGTAACTATTTTCAAGCGCGTGTGCATCTTGAGTACAAAAGTCTTGTGAGATACTAGCCGGCGACATGATTACAGAGAAAAGGTCTTGCTAGGAGACATTATCTGCTCGAAACATTGTCCTCTTGGTTTCACGTGAGACTCTTTTATACCAGGGTACAAGCTAACAAAAAGTCACACAAGATACCGGCAACTTACTCTTTACTCTAAAAATAAACTTTTCAAACTTTTATTGGAATTTCGAGAAATTTGGCAGAAAATTCATCACAAAGTTTCGCACACCCTTGATTATCAATGCACTTTTAATTTATATTCCCTATGTAACTTTTTGGATAGTCTTTAGCTGTATTACATGTTCCTTTACGTAGGTGTTAGTAATTGGCATTTCATGTCTATTCACGTTTCCTTTAGGCCCTACTATATAATCATTTGTACGCTGTTTTCTTTTATGTTATACATACAAATGTTATATTCGCTCTGCGCCAACTCTATCTTTCCAGTTACTTTCAACCTATTGTAACATAACGTTGTTCCTCTTACTATATTTTGTTGCAGTCGATTTATCATGTATGTGCTGTGGTGCCCTTTTGCCTTGTATGATGCATATAAAACTTTTATTTTTAAATTGCCTTACGCAACTAGCCCAATTCTTTCTATGAAGAAGATTAAAGTCATTATGGCCACAGATAATGCTGCTGCCAGGCATTCTTGATCAATTTGGCATTGCAGCAGGAATAGGAGGCCTTCTGCCTCTTCCTGGTATTTTGTAAATTGCTTTCATGTCTTTAACTGAGTAGGTTTAAGGTCTGCTCTTAGTTTGTAATCTGTTGGATTTGGAAAAATCATTAGCAGCTGCATGATTACATTTACTTATCTTCTGTAAATTGAGTTTGCTGTTTTTGATTGAGATACAGGCCTTAGGGCCTGATTATGTGCAGGGTGGTTAATTCTGACCCACACATCCTATAATTATCGGATGTGTTAAATAACCCAAACGTCATTCACTCACTCTATTTGGGGACAAACAAGACTGATATCCAGAGACTGCAGAGAGTTCAAAACACTGCTTCCAGAACTCTTCTTGGCCTGCCTAGAACATGTTCCACGAGCCATTCGTTGGCTACACTGGCTACCTGTGGCCAAATGCGTATGTTTAAGTCCCTCTGCATTGCTTTTAAAATTTTAAAGCTCTCTTTGCCATGCATCCTGGCTAACCTGCTTGTACCTTATATTCCTGCCCGCCAACTCCGGTCGATGGGGCAGCATCTGACGGTTGTTCCTTGGGTGAAGAGGGTGAGTGCCGGCGGATGCCCCTTTTGTACTTTGGCAGCCAAACTTTGGAATGCGCTACCTCTGCATATTCGTGGCATGGATAACTATTTGTCATTTTGTAAGACAATCAAAACGTACCTCTTTCCTCTGCCCTAGGCTTTCCCTCCAGTAGCTTTGCAGTTTTCTGCTATAAGCGCTGAACGCCCCTTTGCTGGGGCAGCTGGGCGATTTAGAAAATGATATAACATAACATAACATTTAGTTACGGCAGGTCAAACCTGCCGAAATTTAACAGAGAAAACTATACTGTATTTACACTATCATATGGATTTTGGTGAGATAAACACCAAAATCTAAATGTTACTCTCCAACAATTCGTACTAGGTGGTATTTATAACACTCAATAAGTAACATACCACATGACATTGTTATTTATCATATGCAATAAATATCAACTATACTTGTAATCAGGGTCTTTCATCTATACGGATTTTTATAGTGGTAAATTCATGCTAGAGTCACTATATGGATTGTAATGTGCCTTTGCCAAGAAATGCTTGAAGTTGGGGTTTAGCATTTAGAACAATGGACTTGTTTTGCCAAGCAATGCCAAGTGATATTTATATCATACATAGAGCTTTTTGAGGTCAGATAGCACAAAACAACACTAAGTAATAACAAAGAGTATTTCTCATACTTTACATTTAGTTTTGGTCTTTTAAGGATGTACAATAAGAGCTGAACCAAAATGTGGCTGGGTATCATTGTGAAAGTATGGCTTATGTAGTTTTCTGTGATCGCTATACTCATGAATTATTGAAAGATAGCATCATACAACCCTAACAATTTGCACAATCACTACAGAATACAGCTCCAGAAAATGTAGTAACTCATTTCGAAAATGCTGACAATTGCTTGGAAAGAAAAAATACCTGGTTAGTTGACATTGTTTCCTTACGATAGCTTGCTTGAACGTGTCTGGTAATCTCCCAAAGCTGCTGCAGCAATGAAAGGTGCAGTGTTGGCAATTTCACACCCCACAAAGTAATTATTAAAGGCGTCTCTACCAGCCTGTAGCTGGTGGAATTTAGAGTAATAACCAGCAGAATAAGTGATTCTAGCTTTTATTCCCCCAAAATTGTCAAAATGGTAAAAATGTATGACAAGGTGAATAAAGCTACTAATACCAGAATACCCATTTTCCATAAATTTTCTGGCATCTTTAACAACAGGTTTGTAGACTGCTTTATTTTAAGAGAACAACATGCTCACATTATAAGGTACTTTCTTAAATATATGACGAATGCATGCTTTTATAAGATCAAATTATGTCTCTCAGTATCTTCACAAGCAATCTTTCATATCTGCAAAATGTCTAGGTCTAACAAAACTTTTAAATAGATAAGAGCATATTTTCAGGCCAATTTTATGCTGATAGAGATTTTACCATAATCTTGGACCTCTCTTTGGTTTAGATACCGCACCAGTGGTTCAACACAGATTCAATTATTAATAAGTATTTATTGAGAAGTAAGTTCAATCACTGGTAACAATACAAGTAAGGAAAATAAAAATTATGTTTAGCCTAGATCATTCAGTAAAAACAAGTTTGTTGTGCATAAATAACGAAGTCAAACACTTTTTAGAAAATACTTCTAATGCTTGTTGCAAGGTAGTGAGAGCAAAAACTGTAGGTGCTTTATATTCCCGTGATCACACATAGGTGAAGGTGCTGGAGAATGGGTTATTGGTAGGGGTAAGTATGCACCTACCACTAGTAATAAAGCCAAACATGCAATATAAGCTCCAGACAACATCTCAATACATTAGACAATGGCTCAAACCTTGGTAGCTGGCTGCCAGCAGGCAGGCTTAACTCAGGAGACAGGTATGTAAAGCATTTAATAAACACCAATACATTAAATAAGTAAGACACAACACACAATAAAAATCCCACACTAGTTTAACAGAATAGGAAATACATTTATCTTTAAAGTAACATCGAAATGGCAAAAGTACGATATAGGGAAACGGAGATATGAATTTTTAAAGATTAAATACTTTATAGTGCTTAAAACCATATAGTGCACATGCTTGACCAGGAAAAAGTCAAACTTTGAGGCCGACCGTGATGGAGCCCACATCGTACAAACTAAGCGGAAGGACCGGTCAAAATTTTACCTTTGGTCTTCGAAAGTTTTCTGGAGGATTTTCTCTTGACTTCGTGCAGTTCTCTCGAGCAGGCTGATTTCGATGCAACATTGTCGGATTGCTTTTCCACCAGATCCCGGTCAAATCCTGGAAGCCTGGAGCATATAGCAGGATGAACTTGAACTCCAGGCTGGGTCGTGGTTGAAGGAAGTTGGCTTGACTCTGAGTCTCTCCACTAATGGAGCTTTTTTCAAAAGTTCCTCCAAACGTCTCCAACCTCTGGAACATCTTACTGAAGTTCCTTTTGAGGGTTCAAAGTGACAAAACACAAATCTTGGGGTATTGCTCTGAGATGGTCCTTGGAAGTTTGTACTACAGTTCCCACAATGCACCTGGGTAAGTCTTTAAAAGTCCACTGGACGCACTCCAGGCTTGGGGGAGATAGTCTAGGGAAACTCTGTTAACCTGTTGTTTTCATTAAGATCACTCCTTAATCCTTTTTTAAGCCAGGCACCATACTACGGACTATAGTTATATAACTTATTCTCTGTACTAGTTATGATAAATTCCACAGTGGCAAGTTGTTGGATTTATCATTGCCGATCTTTTGAGTCTTTGAATGACATGGTTCCCCTTCCTAGCAATATTTATTCTCATACAAAATTCCAATATTAGCCTATAGAACAAAAATCTACAGTGGGGGAAAACGGATTTTGCAGTTTTTCCCTCACCAGGGCATACCAAAATGTATTTTATAATGTCCCGACTTATTGTTACATGGCACCCCACCCTTGAGGCACTTAGGGGAGACCTTGTGAGTCACTTAAATGTACAAATAAGGTAAATGACCACTTTAGAAGAACCTTTAATTCCAAAGTCGAAATTGCATGTCGTTTACTTTTTTAAAACAGTCTGCAAAGCAGGGCTGACTTTAAAAATGACAGCAGGCAACACAGCAGTGCATACTCCAGTGCAGGAAATCTACTGGGCCTCTAAAACCCCCTGCTCAATTATATACTAGGGACTTATATGTAGTTTGAATCCCCCCTGCCCTATTAAATAGTATGGACTTACAGGGTCTGTCATTGCTAATTGTAAATAAACCCAATCACCATATTTTCTGTTTTTTAAATGCGATCCTAATGCACTTTTAATTAATTTTACACCTCAGGTGGTTTTAGTAAGGATTGTCTTATACTGTTCACATGAATGTGAGTATGATGTTGACTTTGAACTATAAATTGTGAATTGAAATTGAGCTGGACACTGACCTGGGTTCTTGGGGGACACACACCATATTCTGCATGACTGAAGGGAGCAGCTAGTGTTCTGTTAGTCTGTGTGCACGAGCGGCTTTTGCACGGTGGCCATTTCTCCTCTTTATGGATTGCTAGAGTGGCGATCTTTGAGAATGCACACTCTAGCTACCCTGGCTCCCCTATGCATTTAAGCAGGGATGCTGCACAGATGGCCACAGTGGGCGCACAAAGTCAAGCCCGTCAGCATCCCGGAAGTGTCCAGCGCCAGCCACTATGCCGGTGTCATCTTAAAAGGTACACCCCGTTTTTCCTATAGCCCTTTTCAACTTCATGACTTGCCCCCAACACCTAGATGCGTACCTTTTAACCCCTATACTTTGGGCCTTTCAAAGAGTAAGTGTACATCTTGTGACTTCTGCATTAATCGTAGGGAGCAATTATCTATTCTTCACCCAGAGCTAAGCCCTTTTTTTATGGCAGCTCTGATTAACCCTTGCTCCCTCTTAAAAACGCTAATAATATTCCTGATTTACTATATGACGACTATCCTGATGCTTTGTTTGTAACTGAAACTTGGCTTACAGATTCCTCTGGCCCGGATATCTAGTCATCAGTTCCCAAAGGATTTTAAATTGTGAGGAAAGATTGAGACAAGGGAGGAGGAGGGGGACTTGCTATTATTTATACGGAATGCTACACCTTGACCCAGCTTCCCCTAATGGAATTAGAAGGGGCAGAGATTTTAGGGTTTACTCTCTGCCTTTCATCAAAGCAATCTATATCTGGGGCACTTGTCTGTAGACCTCCTGGTCCCTCTGGAAGGTCTGTATCCTCTTTTTGTGAAGTCCTCATCCCCTTGACCCTCAGACATACACACTGTTTCTTGCTGGGGGATATTAACTTACACATGGATGGTGAATCGGCTAAAGAAAGTTTAAAGCTTCTGGAGAACATTGCGGCTATTGGCCCAACTCAAACAAGTTTTGCCCAACTGATTTGGCCGGACATACACTAGAGCAACTCTTCACCTCCCTACCCCTTGTAGTTGATTCTCCTACTCTGCTGACTTGGAATGACCACTATATGCTCAGGTTTAGATGGGCAAAGATTTGAAACATTCTTCTTAATAAAGGCAACTTATCCCGTATGGGAAGAGCCTTTCGTAAATTTCAACCAGAAACTTTAGGTAATAGACTTGAAGTGATTAAGCGCTCTCTTACCGGCAATATCATTGAGTATGTCTGTTGGATTGATAGTTGGATTGAGTCCGCTAGCCTAGCCTTAACACCAGAAAGTGGAACTCAACAACGTCGCACCAGTCCCCCGGCCTTGGTACACCCTTTACCTCAAAAGGGTAAGCTAATATGTAAACCCAAAGTGAGGCAATGGGGGGCTAATTATTGCCGAAAAGCAAAAGCAGAATATAAGGCAGAACTAGGGAAGTATACAAAGAAATTAAATTAGCAAATTAAATCTACTTCGAGGCCACAATTTGGAATGCAGGAAACTACACAAGAGAAATTTTTTAAATTGTTAAATCCTTTTCCTCTCTCAGAGTAGGTACTTACCAGATCCCCCGTCCGTGGAATGGTGTGACTCACTCGCTCTTTGCTTTTAGGAAAAAGTAGATAATATTCAGGCCAGCTTCCCACTTCCCAGAGCTGGAGGTAATATATTGAGTCTTTGTACAGTGTCAGTCGCCCAAAATGAGATAGAACATTGGGTAGAGTTCGGCCATGATCCTTCTCTTTCTGTCTCTATCATTAAAGCTGAAGTTAGGTCTTTGAACTTTTTCTATTCCATCTCTCTGAATGATTCTCTGCTAGTCTTAAGGTGCCTCAAACCGGGCTTCCTTTGACCCGGCCCCTTCTTCTATTATTGCTCTGGGGCAGAGGCTAAAAACCCACTGGTGAATCAGTTGATTGAATATCTCACTCTCGTCAGCTACTGTACTTACAAAATGGATACAAGCAATGGTCATACCGTTGTTTAAAAAACCCCAAGGAGACCCCTCTGGCCTGACCAACTGTAGGTCGATCTTGCTCCTCCCTGCCTTCTCAAAGGTGCTGGAGAAACATGTAAACAATCAAATATCATCATATCTTGAAAGGAAAAGCCAATTGCATTCTAACCAATCTGGCTTTCACCCTAATTATAGTACCATCTGACTTAGTCTGGAAGTGGGTGACAGGGCACTGTTAGTTCTTTTAGACCTATTGGCTGCTTTTGATATGATCTCACACCATATCCTCCTGGCCCATCTCCACTCAGTAGGCATTGGGGGGCAGGCCTGGAAGTGGCTTGCATCTTTCCTGGAGGAGAAGGGACAAGAGGTATGGTGGCACCCCTTCTCAGCCAAATTCTGCAATCTCAGTGTAGGAGTACCTCAGTGCTCTGCCCTGAGCCCAACTCTATTTAATACCTACCTTACTCTTTTGGCTACCTTCACCGAATCCTTAGGGCCAGAATTCGTGTCATATGCACATGATACCCAGCTACTGTTTTCTCTGAAGAATAATGAGCCTTGGCCAGGGAGCAAAATCCGCAACTGCCTTTTGACGGTGTTTGAGTGGCTGTCCACAAACCAACTTAAATGTATTGCTGGAAATACAGAGCTTTTTTTTTTGGTTCAGAGGCTGACACAACTTGGCAGTCTTTTTGGCCATCTGACACCTCCCCCCACTTAATAAAAACCTGGTGGTAAAAAACCTGGTCTTTAAATTTGATGGTCAATTGCTATTCCATTCACAAGTAAATTCAGTGGCAGGCACTTGTTTTGCCATTCTTCTACTTCTTTAGAAGTTTCTGTTTTTATTTACCTTTGCGGCCAGACAACAAGTGATTTAAGCCCTGATCATTTCACATCTTGACTATGGGCACGGTCTCTATTCAGGCATGCCTAAATACCTGCCAGGCTGCAGCCGAACTATCTCCGGGCTCCCCCATGATTCTTACGTGTCAAGTCTTCTTAATAGTCTCCAATGGTTGCTGGTAAGGAAGAGGATTGTCTTTAAGACTCTGCTGTGACCAAGAAAGCCCGAAAGGAACTGGCCCAGGCTATTTACAAAACACAATCAAGTTCTATGCCCCCCAGAGAAACCTACGCTCTGCAAATCTCTGCCTTGTCAGAATGCTACAAATCAGGAAGGAAAGCCCTGTCTTTCTTGGGCCCCTCCCTCTGGAACAAACTGTCACTGACCCTCAGAAGTATCAAGGCGATGTCTATGTTTCGGAAAAAGCTTAAGACATGGCTTTTTCCAGCTCCTAACTCCTTTCTTTTTCCCCCACTGTCACCCTTTCGGCAGTAGCACCAAGACAGGAGGAGTAACACTTGTGCTATATAAATAACCCCACATAAACATAGACATATACCTTTTTCATCAGAGCACCTACTCTATGCCAGGTTAGCAGAGCCCAGGGCACAGTCAGAGTCAGTTACCACTACTATCAGGTAGATAATGAGGGTGAACAGGGACAAAAACAATGACTTTCTCACAGAAGAGTAACATGACAAACATATAGAATGTATATATACAAGACACACAGCTTTGATCTATTAATTCACCAGGGATATTTTAAGTCATATTAGCCTCATGGAGTCTAGTAAAAGACATCTATGGAGTCTATGTGTTGTATTTATTGATGACATTTTGCCTTCTTTTGCAATGTAGAAGTCTCAGCAGGACAGACAAAACGAGGAACACCTAATTGAAAAATAAAAGGCAAAGGACATAATAAATTATTTGAAATTGAAGGATTTTTCCCAGTGAACAAAACACTTGAATAGCTATGTCAGTTAAATATCAGTTAAATATGTTTTTATTATAAATTGGAACAAAACTTGACATGAAATCAGATAATATATTCTACTCATTTGGTTAGGTTCTGTTTATAGGTCAGGAGGTTAAAGGTCCATCCTCAGTCCCACATTAAAATCACTTTATATGCTATATTCAGGTAATGGAGAACCTAATTACTCATGGAAAGACACCTCCCTGAGTTAATCCCTGTGTGATAATTTTCCTTCTGTACAGATTTGTGATTAAAAGCACTTGGCCATTGGTAAAACAGGTGAAAACGAGGTCAGGGAAAAAAATTCTCTTGGATACCTATTGCACTTTATCTATCCCCTTCCATCGCTCACTTCCAATCAAAACATGATCATCCCACTGAGATGTCCCTCACTTGTTCCTCACTTAAAACCTCTCAAGCTAATCTCAGTTCTGCTATTGAGCCTGCTTTCATTTAACCTTTAAATATTGAAGAGCTGAGGGTTCTTATACAGTGTACGCAAACAGTATCCTAACTCCAATGATTACATTATGTATGCCTATATAATAATTTGGGTATTTGAGAAAGGGTGGCATTGGGATTAACTAACATATCACGCTGTATTACTTCGTAATTACTATGGAGCTGATTCACAGAAGTATTTATGAGTCCAGAAAACAGTACTACAGGAGCAGTGGTATAGAAAGTGCCCGGAGGGTGCAACAGGTATGTGAGCCCACTTTGTGCACCCTGAGCATTTTGGTATTACAGAAGGGGCCACAGACGCTTGTGCGACCCCTTCTGTAATATAGATAGTGCTGACTCACATATAGTACCAGTGCTATCTCAAGAGGGCATGCCCTCATTTGTATGGAGGAGTTGTTCCATGCAAATAAGGGCATCTCTTCAAATCTGTGCCAGCGCCATATGATGGATGTGGGCGCAAAGACAAAGAAGCTATCAGGAAGCGCATTGAAATTGTGCCACAAAACGTTGGTACACTGTCAGTGCACCCCCTGCAAGGCGATCTCAAATTTCTCTTAAAAGTGCAGGTGGGTTGCAGCCTGCACAGTGAAATACAGAGCTTCTCCATATTTCACTTGAATGCGCTGCTCCAGGGCAGCATGAGTTCGTGGCTGCCCTGAGGGCAGTGCTTTCGTGTTTTTATGGTGTACTTTGCTTGTTTGCACATGGTACACCTATCTAAAGATGTGCTGTGGCACGTCCTAACTGTAATGGGGTCCCCTTTTAGATACTTTTACATGCCATTTGGCCCTGAATCTTCTAAATCCCTATTAGTAGGGCACAGTACTTTCTATTTGTACCAAATGATTATGAATATGACTCACATTTATGCTTTGGGACCAATTCACGAAGGCATGTAAGAGAACATCAAACAGTAGAATAGGACTTCTAATTTACAAACTCCGTTATGCCCGTGCATCTAGGACCCTGTGTGGCCATTGCACATGCACTGTCAGATTTGTATGCTTCCAGTACAGCAGATAATGTGAGAAATGTTCGGGCAAACATCAGCCAGGGCATAACTAATATGTGACCGCTGTAGCACATTCTTAATAGTGTGTCATGCGATGAAATGATGAATGAGCCACAAGAACAGAAAAGCATCAATCATGATGACATCTTGACAAGTGTCGTCAAAGCACGTTGTAGTGATGTCAGGGGAAGGGCCTTGTTCTTTGTATGAATGTCCAGGGTTCTCTTTATGCACTAAGAAAAGACTCAGAAAATGTGTAAGATTACTGGGTTTCTAAAAACGAATTGCCCCTATCAAGGGCTTTAAATGTCTTGTGTATAGTAAATGTTTTGCAAATATTATGGTATCTTTTCTCTCCCATTTTACACTCATTGCTCTTCAAAGGTGTACACAGATATCATACAAACACCTGCATGTGCACATGCATTCCAGGTGTTTTCTAGCATTCTACTTTTCACTAATGACACACATGATCTGGGCTCGGCCCCCAAGTCCTCATCATGTCATAATTTGAAATTGTACAAATTTGAAGTATGCATTATGAGTGCTTAGAAGCAAAAAGACAGAGACTTAGTGTAACAATGTGAATATTGTCAGGCATATTTTTTGCTTCACACTTGGGACAAGGAGAAGAGATCATGTTGTATTGACTCCCAGATTACTCCTCTTGCTGCTGCAAAGTAGTGAAGGGTGGGACAGATGATTTTGGGGTCCATCCATAACATAGAAATATAGATGGGTAAAGAGTGAATTGCAGGGAATATTTTTCACCTTGGCGTTCTGAGTGATATCATAGATGACACAAGCTTTATCATAGACAATTCAAGCTTTGCCCTTCTTGTCTATTTCATGTCACTTAGAGCCCCTTAGTGAAAAACATCCCTGTAATTTTCTGATACCCTACTCTAATTCTATATGTTATTCATGACTCTCATCTAGCACCACCAGTGTGAATGCCTGATAGTTCACTTCTATGACGTAGCAACAGTGGTTAATAAAAGCTGTTACTACTGAATTCCAGTCTGCTTTGACAGTGTTCTCACAGAACCTGTCAGTGCAGTGCTAGCAGAGACGGGCACACATCTGGAGAGGGGAAGGTGGTGAGAAGAGGGGATGAAAGCTCATAAGAAGGTGTGAGAGTTTGGCAGTAGGACCGTTCTTTTTCTTTTTGACGCTAGGGGGGAGAGGCCAGTTAGGTATGGCTCCACCACTACTCCTCTATCCTTGCATAGTATTTGAAAGCAAGAGCAGATTATTTGGATGGACCAGTACATAAAAAAAATTACAAATCGGTTCCAATTAATAACTTGTTGTTCATTTGATTTTAATAAGAATCCCTTGTGAAAAACCTGCTCGTTTCACAACGTTTGCCAGCTATAATTCTATATTTCTTTGTCCTGTCATATATGTAATCTGTGCTTAATTTGAGCCAGTGTATGCCAGTGTTCATCACCAGCACTTAATTCTCAACACCAATACTTAAGATAGGCCTCCACATGCTAGTGCTGTTTGTCTGTCTTTGAGGTGCTCACATATTTAGAATGCTCTACGTTAAAAATTATTAATACCACTTGTCCAGGTCATCCACATTGTCACACTTGTAGGAGCATGATGGTTAATAGTTGTGTTGGTACTGTTATTAGCAGCATTAACAGGGCCAATGTGTGGTGTAAGGTGCAATGGCCTCTTGAGCAGGGCCCTGAGACTTACTTTTTAAAACATAAAGGACTGCATGTAATGTGTGCAAGGCATGCATTATGCCTGTACATATTCACTGAGGCCCTTCTCTAGTTCACCAGCAGCTCAAACACCTCATTCAAAATATAAACACAGTCTGTCACCTTCTACTCTGGCCCACTGTCATGTGGTCACATTATAGGCCCAAATAGAAACACCACGATTTTACAGGTTCACGTTTTTAAGTAGCCTTCTTTTCTTAAACGCGATGACATTTGACACACATTGTCTTGCATGTCAGTGTAGGATAATGTTCTCTGAAACAGCTTTGCTTACATTTTCATTTCATAGGCATAGTATAAAATACTTTGGACATGCTGTACCAGGGATAAGATCACTTCGCAAAATGTTGTTGTTTGTAATTGTCCACTCGGCGACTGAGCTATCACAAAGGCATCAACAATAACATTCTGACTGGGACTTTGGCATGGCAACATGGGTGATGTTTATTATATAAACAACATCACTCCCTTATTTAGTTAGAGGAGCATTTCGCAAGCACTAAGAGGTCATCACATGACGGAATTTACTTTGGATCCAAATAAATCTGATCTGGTTCTACTTATTGAGACATCTTTGGACAGTCAGAGCATATACCATGCAATCCCAGATTTGCTCTAGGACACAATTGGTGATCTTAAGAACTTCCAACAATAGATACAGTTGAAGGAGGAAGCCCAGACAGTTTCTCGCAACATTTGCTTCATTGCCAACCTCATGGGGAAACCCTTAGCAGAATAACTGAAGAGATTAACCATAGAAGGAATGATTAAGCCCATTTTCAGTTAGTCCGTCAGTCCAAAGTATTTATTTCGGTTACACAAGTTACCATAAAAGTGCATCGAAATCCTAACATTAGTAGACTCATAACAATCCATTGTGCAAAGTACAACAAGAAAAAACACAGATAGGAAGTAATCCAGCGGCCTATAGAAAATATGTCATAAACAACGCTACCCAACTTCATAACCTAAAAACAAAATTCTACACTAACTCATGGACCCATTTATTAACATGACATATTTGGGCCTACTGAATCAGGTGGTCAAATTAAACCTAAATACACCCTATTTACAAATTATATACATTTATATACATCTGCGGAAAGAATATTGACATTAGTACAAATCCTAACTATTTAAACGACCACCATTGGCGATGGGATCTAGCTAATAGCAACCTGCACTTCTGAATAATCAAGACCAGCTTGTTTGTCAAAAGTAAGTTTTATTAACTAAATTATGGTATTTCAAATTATAGTTTTATAAATGCAATTTTATTAGCATTAAGGTAAGCATGTTTGAAAAGCTTCATGAGAAAAATACAGTTTAAGCAAAAGAATCAAAGTTTAAGTAAGATTTAAAAGTTTAGCATTTCTAAAGCCTAAGTCCCTAGCTAAGCTAAATAAAAGGAAAATAAAGTAAAGTTCTTTGAGGATTCTTACGTGCTCCACGCAAAGTCCGACAGCACTTCACCCTCATCGGAAAGTCAGAAAGCAGCAGCCAGCCCATCCCTAAGGGCATGACTTTTTATACCTTTCTATGCTAGCTAATCTAAGCGAAGGAAAGTTTTCATAAATCCACGATGTCCCATTGGTTGAGAGTGACAAGTGACATGTCACCCACATTTCAAAACTTCCATTAGGTCACATTTCTTAAGGACCATTGTCTTTTCCGAATGCAACCAGGAGCTTCCTTGGTTTGCAACATTTGTAAATTAATGTTCTCGCAGCGTTCATTTCACTTCCGCGGGTGCCAAGTTAGAGCTGACAAAATTGTCCTTTTTCACTGGTTTCTGACCTTGGCCACGTCCGACAGAATGATGACAGCACGTCAGATTTGCTTAGTGAATGCAGCTTTGACGAACACTTTTTCAGAATGGGCATCTCGTGACTTTTGCAGAAGTAAAATTCAGCTTTAGCAAACTCGAGCAAACTAGGCCCAAAAGCAGACAACTTATGCTTTCTAGTAATAAACAAACACAAGAAAAGTATTAATGTAAGAAATAATGTTGATTATGTATCCACCCTAGGTTTTCTAATTAATTAACCCTCCCGATTAGTCTAATGTTACCTAGCAAATGCAAACAAATAAAGCAGCTTTTATATCTACCAGTCTTCATGAATCCATGAAACTTATGTGCACCTAGAATAGTAGAAATGACATCACATAGAAAAGGAAAAGCAAAATAAGCACATGCTTCTTTTAGGTTTGCTGCAGTTAGTAATGACAAAAACGAAAACAACAAATTATTTTATTATTTTTCACGAACAAAAAGATGCAACACTTATGCACGTTTATGAGCACACATGTTAGTCCCCTCATGTGTAAAGTTTTATCTAGATTGAATTAGCACGATACATCACAAATCATTAATTTTATTATTCATGTTATGAAATTGTGACTTCGCGAGTTTAAACAAAATTCTGTTTTCTATCTCGCTCCATCAGAAGTACAAAGTATGGGCTCGATACCAGAAAAAGTATTTCAGAAAAAACCTAAGTCAACCATCTTATCTGGCTGAAGCCAGGCTAGTCAGTATAGGATTACTTCTTCCAGATGGTATGATAACAAGCAAAGTAAGAACAAAAAGTAGCGATTAGTTTCACAAGACCCAATGAACACTTATAAATATATGTAAAACAAAGACATAAAATCCATAAAACCTACCGAAAACCATTTCATAGATAAAAACAGGATATCCGTAAAGTGTTGACGTATTGTTTCCAGCCCAGCATAAACATCCCTACTAATTTGAACAACATCATTTTTCTTCTATTAATAGCACAGTTTAAGAAGGAACACATATTTACACAGTTAGATGGGGATTACATTGTTGCAAAGAAACCTGGGCAACACCACAGCATCTAATTCCACATTCCCTGATGATTGGAATAACAAACCTTTCAGTAAAAACAGAATAGAATTGTAAAAAAAAGTAAAAGGAAGCTGACTTTGTGGGGATGATTCTTCAGATGGGCATGTTAATATTTTGGTTGGGTCAAACTGGCCTTGTGGGAAACCAAGGTGCCATTTCACAAAACCTAACCTGAATTCAGTTAATAGCATTCTATCCCATGTACTCTCTACCTACTCTAGATAAAGCTCTAATGGTGGTGTAGTTTAAAGCACAGCATACTCACAGAGATTTTTGGGGTTGCAATTTCATCCCTTTGACAACATATTTGCAAATAGCATTTCAGTGGTAACTACTAAATAGAGATGTAGTCTCCAACAGAATTATCACCCACTGGAGGGTTGAATAGGGAAGGCTCTGTACCGCATTGTCTTAAGGGGTCTCCGCATGAACTACTGAGACGCGATAAATAACACACGTGGTACCAAATATGGATTTAATACAAGCGGAGCAAATGCAGGGGGCCACCCCACATAAGGGGCTTGGCCCCGTTAGTGGCAGCCAAAGGGCCGAATAGGCAGAGAGGTCCCTTCCGGGTCGGGCGACCCGGAAGGGATAAGGGTAGGAAAGACAGGAAGCGCGTCAGGAGAAAGGGTCAATGTGACCCGGAAGCAGTCCGAGAGCGCGAGGCTTGAAAAGCCAGCGCCTCAGTTCACGCCCCCTCTTTGTCCACATCGCCTCCCAGGAGTCGGACGTCGCAGAAGAAGTCATCCTGGTGAACCGGGTCGCGGCAGCCGGGAAAGTCATCCGACTTCAGGTGCAGGTGAGTGGACCTCGCAGCGTGTTAATTGTTGAAGGTGTTACGTGTGGGACCCGTGTGTGATCGATGCGCGAGTCGAAGCGTGATCGGTGCTTGTTACGAGCGTTACGTTCGGCCGCAATTAGTTTGAGTTTCGTAGCGCGCCCCCCCCCCCTCATCGCACACAGGTGGTCTTGACTGGTTTTTTATCTCGATTTTGCTCTAGGTACCACAGCACACAGACCCCAGATATGCTGGTGCGGCCACTCTTTTATTCACAGGGCTGGCCAGGTCTTCGCGAATTCGCACAAGTTAAGGACGTTGGAGGCGCAAGGACTTGACCACCATTGGGTGGGGGTGGGGGGACAACATTTAGCCGATGTTCCTAGCGATCTGGGGGCGGCCATGAACAGAGGCATGCCCACCCCCGACTTAGGTGTGCAGAAGAGTCCACGACAAGGAGGAGGGCAGCCCGGAGACGCCGCGATAGAGGTAAGTGTGTTTTTTTAATCCAGTTTTTTTAATATCTATTTGTTAGGGGGGGTGGAGGCGCACCGCAGACGTCCACAGAGTTTTTGTCCAACTCAGTGGAGCTCTGCGTAGTGCAACTATGCCAGCTCTGCCAGGGCCTGATAACATTAAAGTGCCACCCTTTAGTGAATTAGAAAGCAACAAAAGTGTCCCATGTTAAAATTTGGGCAGTTTTGAACTTGCATAGACATGCTGTATTAGAGTTTTGCAAGGTCTGGAATACTGCATGGATTTGAGCTTGCTGCAGTCAAAAATACCAGATAAATAAACAGTAAAACCCATCCCAGCAGACCACAAATCAGACCCACAAATAGCCAAAAGTCAGTCTACACACTGAACTGTCAAATCTGCCCATCAAGCACTGTCTAATTGCCCTATAGACCAGTCCCATCCTGCCAGTGTAGAGCTGACAGACTAGGATACCCAGCACCTCAGAATCACCCATGTAGTACTCCTAGGCTATATAAACAAATCTTCCCAAGTACACTGCCTAATGCTGAAACTTTGGATTCTGTGTGCTGTCCAGGCTGAATGAAGCTCACAGACATGGTGATTCATTGCTAAGAAACATCTTTTATGACAATATTCAACTGTATATAGAAAGAATATTTAGCTGGCAGGGCTTGTTTAAATGTCAGACACTAAAACTTTGTTTCCTGGCTGCAACTTCAACAGACATTGACAGGTGTGGTGAATCATCAACTCATCGAAATCAGCTATGATGATCCTGCTCAGTGTAGCGAAGCAACGCACTGCTGTTAGGTCGTCAGAGTAGTGTAATTCTGAAACATTGACTCAACCAGTGTAAAGCACAATTGCAGTCTTTATTTGAGCTTACCAGGAAGCCAGTGTCTGGGGCAGGACAGGACATTAGGCAGTGGCGTAGCTAGACCTTTTGCTGCCCATGGTGGTCCATGCATTTTCTGCAAAGTGACTGCCGCAGGTAAGAGGGGGTGGCAGTGACATAGGGTAGATGAGGGGATGAGTGTAAATTGCCCCCAAAACTTGTGCCGCCCAGGGTAGACCCCACCCCCTTGCTACGACAGTGCCATTAGGAGGCACTGGTTTCAGGGACCACAAATGGTCCTGCAAACATTGAACCAAATTCACAAAGATTTTGATGTAGACTTACTCCTGAATTGCAGTCATAAGACAGGAGTATGTGATTTACTGCTGTATTTGTGAGCAAGCCAGGTGTAATTCAATAGTAAGTCACACATGCTCATACTCCATTCTTTGTAAACTGGGCACACTGACTGCAACAGCGACCGCAGTTCTTTATACACAGTGAATCTGGGAATAACTACAAATGATATATCATAATGGCTGAGTGTACATATGGTGATGCATTATTATAAGGAGGTCACCTGCCAAGAAGGATCTTTCAAACTTTTGGATGAGTGAAATGCCTAATTAGAGTGAAAGAAAGCTCCTTCAAAATCGCAGACCAACATTTGAAATATCCCAGGGAGATAATGTGGTAGACATTCAGAGTCTCACTAAACTCTTGGAAATTGAGGCTACCAATGTTGAAGGAAGGGGTGTTTCTGCTAAAAGTCATTCTATGTCCTTTATGTGGCTCAGATGGAGGCTTTGGATGTAGAAACAAAAAAGGACCAGATATTGACATTTGCTGACGACGTCATGACCGAAAGGAAATAATTTATTGCCACAGAAATCTTTGCACAAATTAATGTGAAATACTGTGACCTACAATACTGTGAAAATTCACAGTACAAAAGCATCAGAAAATGTTTTCAATGGGATTTGGTGAGTATTTTTAGATAGTCCTATGTTCATTATGTCATAGGATGCAAGCTTCTCACTGAGGATACCTACAAAGGTTTTGTTCCCACTTTAAGGGTATGGAGATTTCTGGTTACGGCAGAACTTCTCCAATTGGAGGCCTTGGCTAATCTGCGTAGGGTTGGTCCATGTTTGTAGTGGCACAGTGAGTAACAAAAAAGATGTGCTGGAATGCGGCCAAAAGTATTTACAAGAGGCTGAGACAAATTCAAGTATTTCTCCCACCACATTTTGCTTTTCATTGTAAGATGCCATAATTGCAAAAGATATGGAAACACATTGGCCCTCTCTCACTGTGCCATAGGATTCAAGCTGAACTTCTCTGATGACACCCGCGACTAGAAACTGGTTTGGGATTGCTTGTGGTCTCATTCAGATGGCACCTTGCCTAGCCTAGATTTTCAGGTCCCTCTCAGTAGTATCACAAAGAACAAAAAAAACAATGACTGGAATGCGGCCCGGGGTGACTAACAGTGACTGAGGTTAATTCTAGCATTCCTCCAATCCCATATCTGATTTTATCAGGTTACTTCTTAGTCTTCTACTGCTGCAGAGTGAATAAATCTGTTAAGCGAGCGAAATAATGCATTTATGCAATTCGACCCATTTCTCAAAACGATTGAAAAGTAAAAAACCCAAAACGTTTCTGGTTGTGCTTTGAGATGGTCTCTTTAGAAGCTGAGGCACAAATGTTTTGTTTTGTAAACCAAGATCTGTCAGAATACACCCAAGCAAATGAAGCAACTGATTAAGGGAGGAAATTGAAGACATTCAGATGAAGAGAAAACTGATGCTGATCAAGAAGTCTCATCTTAATAACTAACCTAAGAATGAGAATAACCCATCCGGCTTGAGTGTAGGTATAGTAGATATTGCAACAAACCGTCCCAATTTCGAGAACAAAGCTGGCATTTAAGAAAATATCTTTTACTTAAACAGGAATTTTGTCCCGTAGAAGGCAATCTTACAAAAAATCTGAAGCAGGAAAAAAGTGAGGAAAGGCACATTATTGATGTTATTGTACATAATGGAGATGGAAAAGAAAAGTAGTCTGTATGGTATTTTTAAACTGAAAGAGGATACGGGTGTGAAACTGATCAATTCAATAAAGTTCAGGGGCCAGACGTAGGTCGCCCAATACCGGTCGGTAACAGCCGAAATTACCGAATTTCGGCCGTTACCGACCAGTATTTGGCATTTGGGAATGTAGGTGGCATTATTGTAGAATTCGGTATTTTACCGAATCGGTAACTTAAGGAATCGGTAAATTACCGAATTCTTAAAATACCGATTAGGTAAATTACCGAATCCTTAATGTAGGAAGCACTCAAGTGAGTACTTTTCACTTGTAAGGATTCACTATTTACCACCAACTACAAGTTGGTGGTAAATAACGAAAACCGTTAAAAAAGCAATTTTGTACTTTTTTAACAGTGCCATGTGGCAGACATACATGCCCTTAGGGCATGTATGTCTGCCACATGTGCACCCATGCCCTATTCAGGGGTGCAACAGGGTGTAAATGTAACACCCTGCCACCCTTGTAAGTCTACCCCCTATTACCGATTCGGTATTTACCAAATCGATAATTCTCATTCATTCCTATGGGCCTCCAGGCCCATAGGAATGAATGGGGAATACCGAATAGATATTTACCAAATTTTACCGATTCTGTCAAATTTACCGAATCATTAGCTACATACCAATTACCGAGTCTAAAATACCGAATCGGTAAAATTCAGTATTTTCGAATCAGTAAATAATATTTACCTACATCTGGACCCAGATCTCTTAACCTCTTTCACCTTCCACCTCATACATGCAAGTTTATTTGGGCTTCGATACAGGCATGGTTTGGTACTAAAAAGTATAAATTATTTAAAGGACTAAAATTATACAATTGAGTGAGTGGGTTTCATAACACAAGCCCTTATTAGTTCCTTATATGTGGGACCATTGGATCCAAGAAAGGAAGGTAAACTCAGTTGGGGGCGTTAGGGATGTGTTTTGTCAGCTGTAAAAGAAGGAAAACAGTTTGAAAAGTGTATATATTACAAAGCAAATCTCCAATAGTAAGGGTGCTGATCAACTGACAAAATAGGATGAATTAGATTAACCTTTTGATAAATGTATTCATATATACAAATTATTGCAGTCTAATTGGGGAACAGCAATCACAACCCGGTTTTTACCACGTTGTGCCATTGCATCCCATGCGTTACATTGCAAGCGATGTAACTACGTGTAGCCATTACTATGCACGCCATTACATCGCATGCACTGTTACAATGCATGCGATGTAATGCCGATCCACCTCTTTGTGAGGAAACTGAGGCTGTTTCCTCACAACGACGTGCACCGGACGTGAAGCAGGAAGCAGGATCCGGGAGCAGAGATGGTGACGCTGGAGAGGAACCACAGGAAAGAGAGGCAAGGGTGATTGTGCTTGGGGTAGGAGTAGTGTGGGTAGTGGTTTAGTGTAGTGTTTTAATGTCTCAGGGTTTAGGGTAGTGTAGTGGTGGGAGTCGTGTGCGTAGTGGTTTAGGGTAGTGTTGTAGTGTCTTAGGCTTTAGGGTAGTGTTGGGGTAGGAGTAGTGTGGGTAGTGGTTTAGGGTAGTGTTGTATTGTCATAGTGTTTGAGGGTTAGTGGTGTTTGGGTAGTGTAGGGGGTCGTGCTAGGGGTAGCGCTTTAGGGTTAAGGGTAGTGTAGGGATGGGAGTGGTGTGGGTAGCGGTTTAGGGTGGTTTTGTAGTGTCTTAGGGTTTAGGGTAGTGTAGGGGTGGGAGTAGTGTGGGTAGTGGTTTAGGGTAGTGTTGTAGTGTTTGTGTAGTGGTTTAGGGTTTAGTGTAGTGTTGTAGTGTTTGTGTAGTGTAGTGTTTTAGGGTTTAGGGTAGTGTTGTAGTGTTTGTGTAGTGTTTTAAGGTTTAGGGTAGTGCTGTAGTGTTTGTGTAGTGTATTAGGGTTTAGGGTAGTGTTGTAATGTTTGTGTAGTGGTTTAGGGTTTAGTGTAGTGTTGTAGTGTTTGTGTAGTGTGGTGTTTTAGGGTTTAGGGTAGTGTTGTAGTGTTTGTGTAGTGTTTTAGGTTTTAGGGTAGTGTTGTAGTGTTTGTGTAGTGTAGTGTTTTAGTGTTTCGGGTAGTGTTGTAGTGTTTGTGTAGTGTTTTAGGGTTTAGGGTATTGTTGTAGTTTGTGTGTAGTGTAGTGTATAAGGGTTTTAGGTAGTGTTGTAGTGTTTGTGTAGTGTAGTGTTTAGGGTAGTGTTGTGGTGTTTGTGTAGTGTTTTAGGTTTTAGTGTAGTGTTGTAGTGTTTGTGTAGTGTAGTGCTCTGGGGATTAGGGTAGTGTTGTAGTGTTTGTTTAGTGTTTAGCTTTAGGGTTTAGGGTAGTGTTTGTGTAGTGTAGTGTTTAAGGTAGTGTCAGGGGTGTCGTGCAGGGTAGTGTAGTGTTATTATAGGGATTGGACTGGGGGTTGGGGGAGGGTTGTGTAGGGGTACTATATTAGTGTTTAGGGTAGGGTAGAGTAGAGTCACTTACCTTGCAAACGTTTACCACGACTATAGCTTTACCACTCATTCCTTTGTGTTGTAATGGCATGCAGGATAAAAGCATAGTTGTGGTAAACGTTTACGATGTAATGGCATGTCGTTGTCATTGACATCGCATAGCAATACCCGCGTTGTGTTGGCATGTGTGGTATTGATATGTGATGTAATGACATACATCCGTCTAATTTCATTTAACCTATTAATTGGTCTTTAAGCAATAATAAAATACCGTGTTGCTGAAAGCAACATAAAATAACTCAGGAAATACCTTTAGTGAACTGGGCTCATCTGACTGCCAAAGAAGAGGGTATGGTTTACTGTGCCCAATTTAACCTCGTGGAATACATTGGAGGTGGGCAGACATAAAGATTATCCTGTGGAAGAGATTTGTAGAAAAAGAGCTGATATGATCATGAGGTTTGGTGTGCTCTAGTGCCAAACATGAAGGTTGGAGCTACTATATATTATTTGTCACCAGAAAAAGGATAGTACCAAGGAATATCGAGCATAGGAATATCATGGCATCATAATGTCGTAGACAACATATCGAAAGGTAAGTGTATACAGTAGAAGTACAGATTTACTAGTCTTAACTCCACATCTACGTACCCTGAAGATATATATTATCAAACTACATATCTGTGGAGTTATGTATGGAAAATCTATGCATAATTAACTTTCAATATTTTGTCACTCAACATTTTGCCTATGAAGAAGATTTGAAGATGTTTATTGATTCACAATTAATTAAAATCATTGCGAGACATACATTCATTGCAGAGCGCAAAAAAACGAAGTAAAAGCAAAAACAACAATCAAATTGAGTTATGTTAAAATATATCACCGCACCTATAGTTAAAAGAGTCATAGAAACCTAAACTAAAAGCGTTTACTGGGGGGACCCGAATCTATAATTAAAACATGAGTACTCATTGCCAACAAGTAAAAACTATGTAGACATCTGGAATGCACCTAAAGGCAGGCTACAGATCATAACACAAGGGGCTCGGTAGTAAGTACCTTACGAATTCATGGCCTAATTGAATAACTCCATCAAAATCATGTTAAGAGCCGACATATCGCCTTCCATGTAGTTAAAATGCCGCTGCTTACCAGTTTAGAGCCTGCACTGCAGACCAGTGGCATAGGACCGATTGTGCGCAAAGGTTGCTGTGCAAATTATCTGCGGGCGAGGGAGGGTGTGGGGTGGGTAGTATCCCACAAAGAGTCTAAGGTTCTACAAGTATGTCAGTGCAATCCAGGTCAAGTTAAGCAGGCAATAATATGCCCAAGAGGCGGCTGTTCAAATTAGATGCAAGGAGGAAATTCCACACAGTATTTAAATTGTCAATGCAAATCAGTGCAATTCTCCACAAGGCCTAAAAGTGCAATCAGTGAATTCCAATGCTAAAGGTAAAGTAGGGGAGACAGAATGACTAAAGGATAAAGCAAAATTGGCCTCTGTAGTCTATTAAAGCACAACCCAGTCAGTATTATAAAAGAAGAAAGGACAAACGGAGCATCCCACTAGCTCCATGGTGTCGCGGTGTTCAGCATTATGGTGGTGGCCTTCATGAAGTTTGGAAATCTTGCTGTGAATTGACTTGATTCCCCTTTCAAGCATTCTTCAAATGCAACTTTACAGGCTTCAATGTTCAAAGTTCTGCAAAAAGTAGGAGCCAATAACGTCTAAGGTAAGACAAGAAGGGCATAAGCAAAGTATGTGTAAAAGAGTTTCCTTCATAAAAAGACAACCGCTGCATAAAACATCCTGGCCGCCTGTTAATCGCTCATATTTATACTTTTTGAGTGATATCTAGCCACAATTTAGATGGGTGCGATAGGGATGACAGGAAAGATAGCGGTCGATAGAAGCCCACAGTTAGATGTCTGTTCATTTTTGACCTGATAGCTTGAAGATCATCTTGAACTGACAATTGCCTGGCTTCTTTATGCAATATTTTTGATTGTTTGTTTGATGGTAAGGTGGCTTGTGTAAGTTCTCTGGCTGCAAGTTGTCAATCGCCATCTGATAAAAATTGTCTATTCTGAGGATTTATCTTGGACGATATCCCAAAAGAGCTGCTTGAAGAACTCCGGCTCAGTTCTGGTAACTTGGCACAGAGAGATGGAAAATGCACATAAAGCACATACTCTTGATGAGCCAGGTTCATCTTCCGGTGAATCTGAGCGTGCACTGTGCAAGTCGGTAGCTTCATAAGGGCGCCTGCAGCATTGGCATTACGCCCGGCCCAACTAGCTTGATAGCCAATTTTTATAGACAATAGAGCGGTACTTGAGAGTAGGCATCAATTTTCAGTCAATGACTTTGCAAACTGCAGAAAGGTCCGGGCCTGAGAGGTTCTGGAGGTGCTGAAAGGCAAAAATAAATGCATTTGCCATTATTGCCAAAGCACCAATTTGCACAGTTGGGAGGCCCTGGTCATTAGCCATACTCCGAGATATTTGATGTTAGACACTCTTTAGACTTTCTGGCCAATTAGAAACAGAGCCCAATATTTGATATTCCTTTACCAAAAACTAAAATCAAAATCAAAACCAAAAAAGATCGCCGGCCCTTTTAGGGCGGCGATCCTGCAATAAAAAGGCTGGCGGAAAGGGACATTGGGGTCCCTAGTGGAACCCCTTTACACCCTGGCCCCCAGACAAGGGACCTGGGGGCGGGGCATATCCCTCCACCATGTGACAGGCACCGCATGGTGCCTACCACGTAGTGCATTGATGTTTGCTATGTCCCTTTTTTGCATTGCAGTGGGTGCTGAAGCCAGCAGTACCCGCCGCAATGCAAAATATGGGCATTGAGACTTCCGTGGTAGCAGTTGCATCAAAATGCCTACTATGGGACAGCCAACAGCATGTCGGGTTGTCCCCGTCCCTGGTAGGGTGGCAGGCAGATGTAAGTCTGCCTGCCATCATAATCGGGCCCTAAGTTCCCACGATATTTCCTCCTCGGTATTTCAAAGGCACACCCAGAAACAGGGAAAGCTATTAGAGTCCTCTCTGAGGGCCTCTTGCTGGGTGCTAAAATGTCTATTGGCCTCGAAATAAATTAATTGAAGTTATGTCTCCCAGGTTTATGCGTGTACACTTAGCTCAGCAACAATTTAAGAACAACTCCATCAAGATGCAATGATTTAAAATCAGTAAGCATTCATGAATACATCTAATAAAGTTTGAATGCACTGCCCTCTTGATTGAAAATTGGTCTAGAGCCTAATATAATAATATACGTGTAGAAAATCCATCTGTGCTTGAAAATATAAAGATCCTGAATCACTGAGTATGGATCTGCAGATATTTACATTCACAGTTGGAACGTAATGCAATACAAATTTCACTAGTACCACCGATTCGGAAGAACATTGTCTCAGCAGGGTGGTCATGTAAAACGTATTTGATGCTTAAATGCTCTCAGATTTGTGGCTGTTCATAAACATTGTGTTTGATGTCAGCCACCCTTGGAAGCTAACAAAAACATATTCCAGCAAAGGCACGAATAGAAGGTTTTGGTTTTTAATTTGTTATTTGATACTTTGTCTATTTAACACTTTTGTTTATTGGCATTTCCAAAATTACAACAATGCAGTACAGAATCAACTCTGTGTCCGTTTCCTGGGGTTACAGCTATTAGCAATGCTGTTCAAATTCAACACCAATTCTGTTTCTTTTAGATTTACAATTATATGTTCATACTGTATCAGCAGAAGCAAACAAACGGCTACCAGGGATGGGGTTATGGTCTCTCTTACAGGAGAACTAAATGTCATAAGATAATAATGCACAAATAGGAGTGTTTAGTGAGAAATACAATTTAAACTACATGTGTGCAGACTTTTATGAGCATTTCTGTTTATTTTTTGGAACATTCAGAATTTTGAAACCTAGTAAATAGACGAGTAGATATCTATCATGTATTTATTTATTACATTTTCTACATTTCTATGCATCTGGACCTACGTACTCTCACCTCTGAATAAAGGAGACTAGGTTTTCAGATCATTTTGCATATACATTAATGCCCTCATTACGATGTCGGTCAGAGTTGCCTCCGACCCACACAGTTTCGATGAGGGAACTGCCTGACCATATTTCGCAGGTCTTGAACACCTAATTACGATGTGACCGCGCATAGTGTGGTCGGAAACTTCAAATTCCTTTATGGGAGATTGTGCCCCCAGCACAAGTTCCCATTGAGATTGGCAGTTTGTGAACATCCCTGAACCGTGTGGCATGCACCTCATGGTGCCTTCCACAAGGTGGAGGGATGTTCAATTTGGAGGCCGCTGAAGGAAGGGGTCCTGCTAGGGGTCCACAATGTCGCTTTCCGACAGCCTTCCTATGTCGGAAAGGCCGACATTAAATGGCTGTCAGAAGCCGACATCAGAATCCCGACGGTGGAAACGCCTTCCTTAAGGGATTATAGTGAGTGTCTGACCAACCCTGAGCCCGTCTGAAAGCGTTGCCCAGTTCCTCCGACTGTTGCCTCTGAACGCACACATCGTAATGCGTCAGTCAGACCACAGCAGTAGATGCTGGTCAGGCCACAACTGACGAGACATCAGTTGCAGGCCGACCTGCATCAAAATTAGGCTCTTAGTGTGCAAATTATATTTTTGCCTTTTCAGTGACCTGTTGAGGATGAATAATGATAATTACCATTATAACAGTCTTTTTGTGATCCTTTACTATATAGTCCAGTGATAAGGAAGGAAACTATGAAGTGTACCATCATGAATGGCGGCTAAAATGTTTAAACTTAGACTCTTGTTACCCAATTATAGATAGTAGAGAATCTTACAACCATCTTAAAGAAGCCTAAAGGGCTGATATATGTTGGTTGAAAAATATATTCTGTTCATAAACATTAGGCGCATTGTCATGATGGTGTTTGACAATTTCGCTTATTACAACATTTTAACTGAGGTTGTGAAACAAATTATAATGAACTGAAATCTTTAAGAAAAACATCCCAGGTGATATGGCTTAAATACTTCATTGAGCAATGTTTGATTAGTGGATTGATTCTCTACCCTACTAAATAATACTGTTCTTGAGATTAAACATTTTGTTGGGGCTATAAAAGTCTTTCTTTTCCCATTTTTAAAAAGTAATCGCTGAAGAGCCAGTCGAAAAACCCATTTAATTATTATGCTTTATGCTAGTAAAACTACTTTGGGAATGCGAACATAATGATATAAAGATTATGGGGTGTAGATGGCAATGATTCAATTGATTGTACAACTTAGTGATTTTTCTGAAATCCCAAGCATGTTTTAAATATGATTGCAAGAGTATCACACTTCATCACCACAGGGAAATGCCTGACCTTTATGTGCCTTGTTCACATTGAAATCAAACCTTTTAATTTGTTTTATTGTGTTAAATATATTACATTCATTATCTAATTTTATTTGTGAATTTAGAGGCCTAGACTTGTTTTAAATGGTTGCTTACCTGGGTCAGCTTATTACATTGTGGGATGTTCCAAACAGATCAGCATTTAACGTGTTTGGCTTAGCATGATTCCTTCTCACTTGAATTTTTCAGGGCATGGAAAATCTTTACACCTATCCTGGAGTCCAACAATTGATATTCTCCTGAAGGTGATGCTGGCCTACTGTCACTGTGTTATATATCATGAGCAATACAGAATGCGGACGTTAGGACCATATGTCGAAATCTAGCTAGTGGCGATGTCACGGTTGATAATTAGATCTGATGGAAGAAAGCATTTACATTTCAGCTTCAACCTCCTGGATTTCAGGTATTCATGTGTAACTTGGAGTAAACTCAAAACAGTGGGGATGATAAGGACATGGTAAGCCTTACCATAAATAGAAAAATTTGCTTGAGCTATGAACGTGCAGTGTGCATAGTTTTACTGTGTGTCCATTAAAGAATTAGTGCATTGAAATGTATAATTGAAGAGGCAAGTGAAAACTGATTTTGAAGTTGAACTTTGCAGAAGTTTTGGCAGACAGCTGATTATACTTTTCTTGAAATGTTAGGGGCCTTCTCATCGTGGATATCAGAGACACCTTGATCTAATTAATTGTTCATAAGTATGTCTGAAAGTAAAATACTATAAAATAAAATGCTATTTTCTTTTCTATTCTCCAGTGTATTTTTGCATTCAAAAGGTATGTTAATCTCAACCTTAATTCAGCAACAGCCATACGGATACAATGAAGGGAAAGAGTCTTTACTGGCCACACATATCCTAGAATTGTAATGTTGCAATAAACATTATGCCTTGTATTTCAGCTTTGCTCCTGAATACAACAGAGATTTGACCTTTTTAGCACTTCCTCTTTGTCTAGCCACTTCAGACTATTTTAGCAAATATAGTCAATGATGCATTACTATGACTAGTGATGGTTTCCCAAGACAGGATTTTATCTGATCTTGATATTTTCTTGAACAAGGTTCATCTTATGTGCAATGATTATCAAACCAACTTTTAATTTTGTAAAGAATTATTTTATCTAATGTTCTGCTTTCAAGTAGCACAATGTTTTATTTATGTGTATGTTTATCTGTTTTGTGTAATGCTTTTGCACCCCTAGGGTGGTAGACAGCTTTGCATACAATAATTCTTGACTCTATTTAACACTGAACAGGAACAACAATGGAGAAAACCTAGTAACTGGGTAAGCATATGATTACGAACACAGAGAAGGTATATAGAGATCAGGCTAGTTCAGGAACCAGTGGAAGAGGTGGGCTTATGAATGCTTCCTTACTGATATTTAAGTAATGCAAGATTATATCTATATGCCACGTTCACAGGGCTATGGCTGCCTCAGTAATAACATACCACCGTCTAACAATTTGCTGTCTCAGAATCCGAGCCTGTCGCGTTAGTTTGAGAGGTTTCAAAAGTGCAGAAACTTTATCAGAACATAGAATACTTCATAAAATATAAGTGTATATTAGCAGCTCATGTGGTGTGCTGAGGTTGGGTCTGTAAACAGAATCCCTGGAATGATGACACTAAGTTATGTTGCTTGCTTGTAGGCATTGCATGTCCAACCAGCCTGTGAAGCAGCAGTGACAGACAGGCAGAATATGCTCTATTCGACTTAAGAAGTATTAAACTATAAAAGCACAATACATTTAAAAACATGAATGACATCAAAATAATGTAAGTAAACAAGAGAAATCACAAACAGTTTAAAACAAAGAGGGGCCATCCATTATCATCCTAAATCTAACCACCCCTTTCAGGTATTTGCTATATGATCAATCACAGTTCCATCATATAAACATTGCAACTTTAAAAAAGCAGGTCAACATTGTCTCAGGCCATACACTTTTAAAATAGGCAAAATTCATTTTTTTCTAGTCAGAGTATAAAACTTACAAAAGAACATGATACTAATTGTCGACTGTGCAGACGTACTATCACACAGACATACTCATAAAGAACGAGACCAGTCGTTTGTGTTTGGGAAAGTGACCCTAATATGAAAAATTCCAAGAAGTAGACGGGTCAATAACAACCTATCATAAGTTCCTAAGGTATCTGTCAGATAGGGTTGCGTTCCCGGTTGGGTCAAAAGTAATTTATGTACTCTTACTGATGGTTTCATAATATTTGTAGCTAATTTGATGGACTCCAAATAATCAGTATATAACAGTTTTAATTAATTACTGGTAATATGGTTCAAACTGTAAGGATTAGTAAAGTACTCTGGGTGTCCTAGGTCATTTAAAAATTATTTAAAGTATGTAATCCAGGGAACACGGTCAACCCCATAAACAGACAGACAGTCACTAATCAAATCCCGATTTAGGCTAGTGGAGGTGCCAGTCCAGACCTTATGCCATAGCAGGATAGGCTGCATTTTAATCTGGTCGAAAGGTATGACAAACCCAACTCGGCATGGCAAATAAATGTGGCTATGCTATTGGGTACCGCTAGGAGATATCTTAGAAACCTATTTTCTACTAGCTGCAAACACTCAACATTAGCGTAGCCCCAGATGCCAGCTCCGTACATGGCAATCGGTATGCATTTGGCTTTATGGATTATTAGTAGAGCAGCAATTGGTAGCTTTCCTAACTTTCTAGCAAAATGTATCAATGCACTGGTTGCTTTGCAAAATATCAATTTTCTTGACTCAAGAGCTTTTGCCCATAGACCCCTTCTTTCGAATACAGCGCCCAAAGTAAGAAAAATGATTAGTAAAATCGAGTTTCCTGTTGTTAATATAAAAATTTCAGCACTTAACATTGGGCTTACAACATTTCATTGTAGAGGTTTTATTAATATTTACATTAAGGTTGAGATTTGACATATAGACAGAGAAGCTAGAGATAACTTTTTGTAGACCAAGGGGAGTACAAGCCAGTAGGACAGCATCAGCCGCATATAACAATGCTCCAATTGAGCGTATATCAATACATGGTAGGTCCTGGAATTCGCTTCTCATTGTTGCTCTCAGGCATTTGATATAAAGGGTGAACAGAATGGGGGCTAGCACACACCCCTGTCGCACCCCCTTCTTAACAGGGAAACTGTGGCTGAGTTCGCCACTACTTCTGTAACGCACCCGGGCCCTAGCATTTAGATAGGACTGCTTTAGAAAATTTAAGATTGGTGGATCCACCCTCATGGTCCCTAATATACTCCATAGCTTCTGGTGATTGACGCAGTCAAAAGGTGAACTCAAATCAACAAAACACAAGTATAAACTCCCTCTTTTGGCCTGTAGATATTTTCCCAGCAGGAGGTTCAAGTTCAGGCTCTTTTCAACAGTACCTAGACCTTGGCGAAATCCATACTGTAACTCTGAGATTATACCATTTTCCTCCACCCAGAGATGCAGACAATTTAAGACAAAACACCCGGCTACTTTTACGAGAGAGTCCAGGAGTGATATTGGTCTGTAGTAGGCCGGGTCGTCATGATTACCTTTTTTATAAATGGGGACCAGTATGGACTCCGTCCAAGTAGCTGTAAATGCCTGGGTACAACAAGCCTTTAGGACCATAGTTAACAGTGGTCCCCAAAGCACAGGGCAAGATTTAAATAGATCCACAGGTATACTATCCGGACCCCGGGCTTTCCCACCCATGCTCGCGTTTAAAGCTAAAATCACCTCATTGATTTTAAAATCAATCTCAATTGGAAGATAGCTTGAAGGGTTTATTCAAGACGCATCTTCATTTTGGAGATTCACCAAACTGCAAAAGAGACTAGAAAAATGAGTCACCCATTTATCCTCCCCTATTGTTATTTCAATGCTGGGTGATTTCCTAGAGGCAAGAAATTGAGCATTCACCGCCTTCCAGAAGCCTTTCATATATTTCAGATCTCAGGCTTCCTTGAGATTTTGCCATAATTCCGATTTTATGGCAATTTTATGCTCTTTAAGGGTTAGCTTATTCGCTGCTCTTGCCCTTTTTTATAGCTCCTGGAACTTTCATGGGCCTTCTTAGGAACACAAAATTTTAATAAGGGTGCAACATTTTAAAAGAAAAGTGGAAGGATACTTGCCTTCCCCCAGGCGCTGTCAACCCACGCTACCCCACTTGCTGGACCATCAGCCAATGATATCAAACTACTTTTCCATTAAACAAGTTAATAGGTGTGAGCCATATCTTGATTGGATACAACAACAGGCACTGTACACTTGATATATAAAGTTTAGACGTACTGCCCTCCCATCTGGAGCTCACCATGCAAAATAGGACAGGTATCTCATGAGCAGCGATCTTTGTCATTGTGATTTTGGAGGCAGAGATGCGATATTGCACTTTATGCTTTCACGAGATTACAGGTAGTTCCTGCTAATTATCTCATACCGTTATTTACATTTCCCTTTTTACAAACTCACACTGAAGCTATACATTTTTATTAAAACAGATGTTCATTGGTAGCTTCTGAAATAGGGTCTGCCTGGCTCACCCAGCCAAAAGAGGGATACAGGGCCCTCGTGATTCTGGCATTCTTGTCCTAAGGAGGCCTCTCTGTGGAGCTAGAAGTTAGGATGAACGTATACAGCTTGCATTTGTATTTTAGGACAATAATTTGGCATCTTTAGAGCCTCCCAGGGCATACCATATTCGCGTTACACTTTTACGTGCTGCCCACTATTCATGCATTGTAAAAATGCGAATCTAAAGTTTTTCTTTTAATCTCGATACAATAATAATTTGATATTTTAATATGCTATGGCGTCCTGAAAGCAATACAGCTTGCTTGCTTGATTGCAATTCTCCCTCGCCATAATAAAGTATGAACACACACGCATATTGTATATTAAAATACACTCTTTAAATTGATTACTTCGTCACTCACAACCTCGTATCACGGTGTATGGGGGGTTCCCCATGCCCTCCCTCACCCCATGGTATCAGAACGGCAGGGAACGGAACACATTACACAGCAAGGGGGGTGTAAGCGTTAAGGCCGGAAGAATAAGGGGGATCCCCTGCCGCACGAGGCAGGTGTCAGAGCTCGTGCTCAAGTTGCAATGCTCAGCACTGGCTTTTGGGCTAAGGATCTAGGTGCAGGCGGGTATGTCACAAGCTAGCCGCGCAGCAATACAGTTCAGCAGCGCCAGCACCTGCTCCTCGGGGTGATATTTTCGTCAACCTATGATGAGCGTGACTAATTAATGCCCATTGAACAATGGCAGCTGATGTAACAATTAGCGCTAAAATATGCTTAAAAAGCAACTGAATGCGGCAGCGACACGCGAGAGAGGCGGAGAGATCATGTTGGTACACTTGTTATCCGATGACACTGATCTTGGGGGGCGCCTGGAAGCAGTTTCGAGGCGCACGGTCCGCTTCGGTGTTGCGTTTAACAATAATTCTCAAGACAGCGCCCAGGGGTCCTCTGATAAAGGCAGCCCTAACCGGAGCGGACGTGTGGCGCTCGGAAGACGGCCGGTGCCCGCGTGTACTGACAGAGCGGCGCGCGCTGGCGATGATGCGCGCCGGCAGGTGGTCCCCGTGCTGCGCTGCGGGGGTGTATTCAAGCCCTCCTGCCAGAGGGGGGAGCAGAAACAAGCTCTGTGTCTGTGACTTCGCGGAGGGCAGTGATGCGTTAAGGAACAGTCTGTGCAGAATTTTCGTCCGAGTGTGCAGGAGATCTCCGGCTGCCGGCAAGTTCATCTTTTTTCAGTGTCTAGTCACCTGTCTCGGGGCCGTCTCTAGACACACAGGCTGACGCGCACAACTCAGATCCACAACACACGGTAGTAACTGTAATGCTAAAAAAAACTGTATTTTGTGGTGTAGCTATTATCCCCTTACCTCATATATTAAAATATATTTTATTCACCCTTTTTATTTTTGCAGTGCTTTGTATTCATGTTAGTAAGGCACATGTGAATGGTTCCATTTTTGATTTTATTTTAACCATGAATATAGAGACACCAAGGAGCAGCAGGGATCTTTACAAACATTTTTACTACAGCAGGAGCAGTTGCCATCTGTATCGCAGTGTCGTTTGAAATGGGGCAAAACCAGGGATTGAACATATTGAACATGCACTTGTCAACTGTTATTATTTTTATTATTCAGATATCACAAAGCTAAATTGTGAGGATTAATGAGATAAAGTGTTTCCCCCAAAATCACACGAGGTGTGTGGTCATGAGGTGGAATTAAAACACTGGTTTCCAGTTTCGTCACTTTACGTCGGACAGCATTACAAGGTTCCCTTGCGTTATGTATTTTAAATAATAACGCGCGCGATTTGATGAATATCTCTTGCCGCTGCATATTTCCTGAGCTACAGTGTTATCAATAACTACTTTTGCAACTTCATAACTTAACCGCAATTATTTGATCGACCTCAGAAGGATGAAACAGTGAGCCAGGAACATAAAGATCTGCAATCTTAATGCTAAACGCAGATCTCCATAGCCAGCACTTAACTAACTGGGCAGTCTTGCAAGCACGGAAAATCTGCCTTTCAAGCCTGACATCCTTAGATTTAAACATAATAACATGTGGGTGAATCGCTGGCACCCGCTTGCTTGTGAAACAAACGCAACCGAGCCTAAGCCTTGTAGAATTTACATGGAAAGCCAGTGGCAGGGAAGCCGTTCCCATCGCACATGCACCTCTAGCTCTACACGAGAATACCTAGGCGCTAAATATGAATCGACACGTGCCCATACCCCTGTGCAGATTCAACTTCCAGTGTAAGGGAAATCTCCCTTATTACACTCGAAAGCCCACTGTTTAGGATTTTGCTTGCAATGCCCTTGAATACACAATCATGCACCCATTTATCAGGAAGCACGTATGTTCACTTCTCAGATCCGTGCTATACAAAGGTGCCATAGATACACAGGTATTCAATAATCAATGCATTCAGTGACAGTATTTTTTTATATACGAATATTTAGCTAGAACCAGTCGCCCTATCGATTCTACAAGACACAGATGCATTCAATATATAATCGGATGAAAGGAAGCAGTGCGCTTCTTATACTGGTAATGTTGCCATGGTAGTGTATACAGTTTATTTGCCAGAATAAAACTGGAGAATCAACGTATGCTTTGCACTGCTCTAACAGTATAGATATTTTCGGAAGAGTTTGCAAAACCCATGTCGTGAAAGTTATTAAACATGTCCTCTTTGTGCCACTTTTTGCCATGAAAGGATGCTGCAGGTAAAATGCCATGCATAGTCCTATAGATAACCACGGGGTAGTTTACATAGCAATGGGTGCCCACGAATCCCATCTCCGCTCCTCGTCCTTACCTCAGTTATTAGAAGCAATCCACTTGCGAACTCCTCAGGGGCAGCCAGCAGGGGACAGCCCCCACGCCTTTCAGACTAGCCCAGGGTATCCCGCATCTCGCCTCACAACTGCTGCGGTCCCAATCTCTGGCGTTTCAGGCACGGATCCTTGGTCGCCTCTCCCTTCTCCCCAAAAAAGGCCCCAGCATCCATCAGAGATCTCCTCGAAAACTCAGCACTTTTTCTTGTCCAAAAATGCGTAGGAAGAGAACACGAGAAGAGTGCGCGCGCGGCCAGCCTAGCAGCACTGCCTGCTGCCAGGAGGGCAGCGTGGAAACACAGCAGCAGTCATCGCAGCCTCCCCTCCCGGAGCTCGAATGACTGGAGCTTTGAGGACTCCGTCCATCCTTGGACTCCGGTCTGCCGGCAGGTGAGGTGGCCCAGCGTGCCTGCGGCACTGGAGAGTCACAGACAGGGAGGAAGGACACAGGTACCGTCCTCAGACGAGCCTTCCGCCGGCTGACGCGGTTCAGCAGGGCTTCTCTAATCTCCGCTACTTAACATCTCTATCCAGAGATCTCCTTGCTGCAGCTTCACTCAGCTGCACTCTATTCACAGGCCTACAGCACTGCCTACCGCTTAACTCCTTAACTGCCATCTTCCCACGTTCTTGTGTTTTTCGTAGGGGATGCGGCAGATGTTTATTTCACATACACACACACAATCACATCGGGCTAATTAATATAAATCATTATTTCCGAAAAAAAATATAAAGAGAACGACTTTTATGTTTTCACGAAGTTCGGATCCATTTGAATATTTGACTTAACTACATATGCAGTACCACATGCAGAGAAAAACACACACACGTGCACACCTGTAACCACACAATTACATATTAACAGTCAGAAGAAATTAATTTACAACAACGATTTAAATTGTGTGTTGTGCTGTACATTAATGTACTTGTGATTTTTATATCATATAGACTCAGAAAACATTAAAATGTTTTTTTTAAAACTTTAAAATTAACAGAAAAATAATTGCAGTGAATATATGAACATAACATAAAACCTAAAATGTCTAAAATCGGCCTGTTATAGTTGGCTATGCAAGCCATAAATCATACCTGTGAGAAATTGGGTTGTTAGTTGAGGGGTTTAACTCTACTCAATCAACAGCAACAATCCTTGTCAGAGTGAACCACTAAAGGTTATGAAATCAACCATTTCTGAGCCCTCTGGTAGATTGGCACAAAAGCAGTCAGGCTTAACTTAGGGGCAGTGAGCGAATTATTTATGTAGTGATTAAACAGTAATTAGGTGAAAATACAATACAAGAAAAATCGCACACCAATTTAGAACAAGCATTTACAATGCAACGGTTTCGCCTTTGGAAAAGTTTGAGCTATTGGCATTGTAAATGACAAAATTTGTATTTATGTGTTGGTTTTGAAAACAGATAAATAAATGGCATTGTCATTTACATTGCTAATAGCTCTAACTTTTCCAAAGGCGAAACCGTTGCATTGTAAATGCTTGTTTTGCACTAGAGATTCTATTTTTATTCATCTTGCTTGCAAAAATGCTCTTTTCTCTTTCAAAGGCATCAAGGGTTTAAGTGGTGAGTGGGAAAGGTGATGATGTTACTATGTATTTTAAGGAATAAAGTACACCTTGCCGTGATTTTCAGGCTATTGCAAGTAACCTCAGCCCTGTTCCTCTATATGGTAATGGAACTCCTCAGTGACTTGCAATATCCTTACAATGTATGTCAGGGAGTAAGTACTTCATCTCCTATATACATTTCATTTACATTTCATTTACGTTTCTAACACGCTCAGACACATGGTGCTCAGTGGAAAGGACATTGTGGCAGGAGATCAGCTCAGAGACGCTTCCTGTCGGTGTCCTACACTCTCTTTGAAACCTGAGCGACCCTGGCCTGAAGAGAGCCGGTAAATACCGTCGGGCTTTTACTGCGCCGTGAGACAATATCCATTCAGAGGAACGGCCTTCAGAAGTCTAATCTCGCCTAGTCCCCCTCTCCAGCATCCCCATAAACTACAAAGTGCCATTCGGCGGCGGGTACCAGACATCAGCTGATCCCTGCAATTACACCCGAGCGCAGCTCCGAGGCTGCTATCGATCCGCTCCCGCGGGATGAGGGCCTGTCTCGCCCCCCGGTTGGGAGCGCGGCCGGTAATGGCCCGCACCAGGCCGCAGCGCTGCTTATTGATGGGCTGCGGGCCTTCAGCACCCGCCGCAGACGAGGAAGATGAAACACCGCGGGATGAATGGACATTTCCATGGAAGACTTATGAGGCTAGACAGAGCGCCTGACAGGGCAGGGGGGCTGCTCGGCCCAGACGCTCCCAGGGGGCCCTGGGGCGGCCGCAGCTCCCGCCCCCCGCCTTCGGGGCAGGCGCTGCAGACCGATGCACGGATTGGCTGGGAGTTTGGGACAGGGAAAGACTGGCTTAAGGGGGTGTAGAGTGCTGTGCCCAGAGCGCATTTGTAAATCCCGTGGAGAGGACAGCAGGAAAAGGCTGGAGCGCAGAGCTTCCGGGGCGAGCAGCCTGACACGTCATCTGTCAAAGTGAGACAGACCCTCCGTGTCAGGCAGAAGGAGGAGGTGGGGCGGCGGGACATGTGCTTTTGTTTATACATGCACCACGAACATTCTAGAACAGGAAAGTAGGAGATTCTAAAAAAATATATAAAACGGTGGAATGCAATTTTCCCATTGACAAAAATTGAAGCAGAGGCAACTTTAGGGGGAAAGAGAGCGAAAATAACACCATTTATTTTTTGCTTCAAAATAGGGAGTCTGCGCCTGAGTCGGTCGGCTCTGTTGGCATGCCTGATGCACTCGCATACATGAACGCAGGTTCACACAAACATACTGGGCCGTACTTAAAGAAAATACATGACACATCTACTAACGTATTTTTTTTAATTCACAAAAACTCCAGCTAATAATGCCTATTGAGATCGATTTTATGTATATGGCCTAAAAAAATGTGGCTTGGACCTGCACTGGCCCTTCAGATCTACACAAAACCACGGGGTATAGATTATGTCAGTGACGGCTGTTTCTTTGCTTGCAGTGCCATTCTCTCACGTAGCACGCATTTACACCTCGTAGGTGGAAGTTATGACACTCCTTGCCGTCTTTCCTGGAGTAAATGGAATATAACATGCTATTCAGTAGGGCGCCGGGAGAATGAACGTCCATGTTTGCATTCGGTGTGTCTTGGCTGTGTTCTTTCTTTCCTCAGCCTGCACTGCGAGATACACCGGCGTGGGCTGCCGCGAGGCTTAGGATAGAGAGTGCAACACCACGAACTACAAATAGAATCAAATCTAATTTCATGTTTCCAAAACGGAAGCTTTGCATTCGAGGTACCGCCTCGCACGATGGAATTAACGATCCTAAAATCCCACTAAACAAATTTGACCCAGAAAGATTCAAATTGCAGTCATGTCATTTGGCCAAATTCCAACAGCTTTCCGGTGAAAAGCAAAAGCGACTAATTTTCATAAATTTTAAATGTAGCAAAAAACCACAATCACAACCATTCATGGGCAAAAGAGGCGTTTACATTAGATGTGATCTTTCGTCTGCAATTTGTCATTTCTTGGCACTAGCATATTTTTTACCCTGCGAGTAAACATAGCCAGTGAACTTCTCCAACACTATGCTTTTACCTCCAAGAACTTTAAAAAACAAGTACCTGGAAATCGCTTGAGTTCCTGGCAAGCCACCGGCCCGATCTGGCGCGAAATCCGGAAGTCCGGCAGCGTCATGCTTGCTGTGGGGCGGGACTTCCGCCATAAGCTCGTGCACGAAGTGATTCGCCGAGATGGAAGTGGTGACTCGGGGCTCCCATGCCGGAGGGGGAGCCCGGCGGTGGCGGCAGAAAAGTGGTGAGCCACGTCAATGGAGGCGGAGGAGATGACACCCGGTAAGTGGGACTTGGTGCCTTGGGGACTCGTGCACAGGCTCGGGCGACTGGTGCGTGTGTGCGCGGCCAGGGCGGCTGGTGCGTGTGTGCGGGGCTGGGGGCGGCTGGTGCGTGTGTGGGCAGCTGGTGCGTGTGTGCGGGGCTGGGGGCGGCTGGTGCGTGTGTGGGCAGCTGGTGCGTGTGTGCGGGGCTGGGGGCGGCTGGTGCGTGTGTGCGGGGCTGGGGGCGGCTGGTGCGTGTGTGGGCAGCTGGTGCGTGTGTGCGTGTCTGGGGGTGGCTGGTGCGTGTATAGGCAGCTGGTGTGCGCGCGAATGAGAGGCATGGCTGACTACCAGAGATGTGCACGGCTCGGGAGGCGGGGCATGCGCGTCCACGAGGTGCAATCGGCGCTCGTGCCCCGGTCTGTGGTCCCTTCCGTGCTAGGTGGGCAGCAATAGGTCTTTCGCTGACGCGAAACCTAAAAATGGAGTAAAATTTGATAAATCATTTGACAGCCAAACAACAACAATCTAATTACTAGAGTCGGAGATTTGTCATTTTAAAGATTTAGGTAAGAATAGTGCCAAATGCACAAAGCGCCAATTGTGGTAATCTGGTCGCTGTGGACCGAGTCTAAGTCAGAAAGGCAGACCAACCACGGTGGAGTGTGAACCAGATACAGGACTGAGTTCAGTCTGTTTTTAAAAGTTCATTTCATCCAGGGGTGTCGAGATGGGAAGTCTTTGTGCTGGCATGTGCAGTGCAGGCATCGAGAAGCTGCCAGCAGAAGCTTCAATGAGAGGTTCTTCGTCGAGATGCATCGCGCAGAGTCGAGGGAGCTGTTGACGGAAACTTGCGATGCAGAGTTTGTTGCTGAGATGCGCCTCGCTGCGTTGAGGTTGATGAATGTGCAGGTGCTGCAAGGACTTGCTTCAATATGCATTAATGCTGAACCGAGGTATGTCGAGCAATGCTAGTTGTTGGCAAGGAGCTGCGTCGTGCTGGATCAGTGCCTGCGAACCCTCCAGTCAGAAGCTTTGATGCGTGGTCTGGCGTTGAGGTGCATTGAAATGCATGGAGCTGGACCGGATGTCGGTGTGGAGATGCATCACGCTGCTCCAGTGCATGCGAGGCTGCCAAATTGGAGCTTCGATGTCCAGTTCTGCATCAAGCTGTGTCAGGTTGCTTCAGCACAGAGAAGGCTGTTATGTTCCTGTAGCTCAGAACAGGAGACCAGCCAACTCTGGTAGTCCTGGGTTCAGGTTTGTGGATTCAGTTCTTCTTCCTCAGACAGCAGGGTAGCAGACCAGTCGTGCTTGCAGTAGAGCAAAAGGGCAGTAGAGCAGCTGGACAGTCCTTCTTGCAGCAGAGCAGCAGGGAAGTAGAGCAGCCCAGAACTTTTATACGTGGTGCCCCCTTTGAAGTGGAAGAAACTTCTGAAGCTTCCACCTACAGAGATGTCTGGAATTTCCTGCCTCCCTGTCTTGGCCCCAGTCTGTAGGCTTGTATGAAGTCCTTTGTGGGTGAGCTGAGCCAGTAGTTCGGAAGTGCAAGTGTGGTAGGTGACAGCTCCGCCCCCCCCCCCCAATCAAGTCAGAGATTGCCCATCCTGCCAACACCCAAACCCTCCTTTGTGATACTGTTTAGGAGGACTTCACAAAGGCCAACTGCCAACTGCACCTAGTAATGTGACTCAGGAACACACTGTAGGGATGAAATGGTTAGGGCAAGGAAATGCCAACTTTCTACAAGTCAAAAGACAGACAATTGATGGACGAAATGCAGAACAAATCAAAACATTCACCCCCAGTCAAGAGATCTGAGTTAAATCCATCATTCTTTTGCTCACTGTTGGAAATGGCCCTTTTTGCAGGGTTATCCCCAAACCTTTTGCTTCTTCCTCCTTTATTTTTCCTGACCTGTGGTTGTTGGCAATATGACTCTGGGCACTTTACCACTGCTGTTCAGTGCTAAAGTGCATTTGCTCTCTGTATAAATTGTTATTGTGATTGGTTATCCATGATTGGCATATTTGTGCTCATCGCAGCACCTGTTGGCACTGCAAGAGCCAACGCATCCTTCGCTTGCGGAACGCATCGGCCAGTTGCAGGAAGATTACTGTCGCTGCGAACATCGTCGCAGAGCCTGTTGTCACTGGGTGAGATCACTGCGCCGCTTGCTTCCGGACCGCATCACGTCGCTGCGAACATCGTCGCAGAGCCATCGTATCGAGTGGCCGCGAGAAGAGAAGATCGACGCTGTGCTGCGCATCACCCCAGCACCTGAGATCGCTGCCATCCCAAAGATCGTCGCATCCTGCCTTTGAGAGACGCTTCCTACTGAACCTGCGCACCGAAATCCATATAAGGTATCACCTCCCTCCACATACAGACAGGATTCATCGCAACATGCCCTCTGCGTCCAGCGGGGCTGTCGCATCCCCTCCCCCGGGTCTCAGTAGTGACGCATCGATAGATTTTCAACGCTGCAGCTTCCATTTGGGACTTTTGTCGCATCTGAAGGTACTTTTGGCTAAACGTGACGCAACTGTGGATTATTTTGACGCAAACCCTAGAACTCTATTAAAATCATATTCTTGAACTGTGTATGTTGGATTTCTGTAGTTTTTAGTCTTGTGTAGTTTAGAAAAAGATACTTTATTTCTCTAAAATGGTGTGGAGTCCATTTGTGGTGTTTTCACTGTGTTACTGTGAGTGTTGGAACAAATACTTTACACATTGCCTTTGATAAGCCTGTCTGCTCGTGCCAAGCTACCAAGGCGGTGAGCAGGGGTTATCTAAAGAGTGTATTCCCCTTACCCTGACTAGAAGCAAGGATCCCTATTTGGACAGTGGTACCTACCTCTGCCAACTAGAGACACCCAGATCTAACACTCACCATGCGACCCCAGTTCAGAACTGGCCATATGTAAATCAGTCTTGATCCTTTCCCTCATGTGAACAGCTCAGCCCCAACTGCCAAGCCAGGTCCTCCCTGGACAGAAAACAAGCATCCTAGAACCGGTTTATGGGTTTCACCCTTCATCAGCAAGGATAGCTTAAATCTAGTGGCACAGTAAGCCCGGGTCCCACGTCTGGGCATAACCAGCACACTTAGAGTGAGAAGGCAAAGACACACAATTGACAGGGGGTGAGTGTCTGAAAATTTTCCACACTCCGTCCATCATCTCCTTGTGTTTGCTTTGTTCGCCCTAAGTTGGCAGGGTATGCCAAGACGTGGGTCCCTTGATCACTTTGCCACTGGATTCCGTGCTAGCCTGGCTTATGAGGGGAGTTACCCCAAAACCGGTGCCAGGATGGTTGTTTCTGGTTCAGGGAAGACCTGGATTGGCAGTTTGGGCTGGACTGTTTTCATGAGGCACAGGGTTAAGACTGATTTGCATATAGCTGGGTCTGAACTGAGGTGGCGAAGTGAGCTAAAGAATGAGGATGGATTCAACCCAGATATGTGACTGGGGTTGAGTGTCTGAAAAGTTTCAGGGCTCCGTCCATCATCTCCTTGTGTTTGCTTTGTTCGCTCCAAGTTGGCAGGGTATACCCACACAATTGATGGATGGAATTCAGAACAAATCAAAACATTCACCCCCAGTCAAGAGATCTGGGTTAAATCCATCATTCTTTTGCTCTCCATGCCACCCCAGTTTAGACCTGGCCATATGCAAAGCAGTCTTGACCCTGTGCCTCATGGGAACAGTCCAGCTCGAACTGCCAAGCCAGGTCCTCCTTGGACCAGAAACAAGCATCCAAGGACCAGTTTTGGGGTTTCAACCCTCATCAGCCAGGATAGCTTGAATCCAGTCTAACAGAGAGCTCGAGACCCATGTCTGGGCATACCAGGCGCACTTAGGGTGAGAAGGCAAAAGACACACAATTGATGGGTGGAATGCAGAGCAAATCAAAACATTCACCCCCAGTCAAGAGATCTGGGTTAAATCCATCATTCTTTGGCTCACCATGCCACCCAAGTTCCGACCTGACCATATGTAAATCAGTTTTGATCCTGTGCCTCAGCGAACATACCAGTCTGAACTGCAAAGCCAGGTCCTCCCTGGCCAGGAAACAAGCATCCTAGGACCGGTTTAGGGGTTTCATCCCCCATCAGCGTGGGTCCCTTGCTCACTTTGCCACTGGATTCTGTGCTAGCCTGGCTGATGAGAGGAGTTACCCCGAAACCAGTCCCAGGATGCTTGTTTCTGGTTCAGGGAAGACCTGGTTTGGCATTTCGGGCTGGACTGTTCCCTTGAGGCACAGGGTCAAGACTGATTTGCATATAGCTGGGTCTGAACTGAGGTGGCAAAGTGAGCTAAAAAACAATGATAGATTCAACCCAGATCTGTGACTGGAGGTGAGTGTCTGAAAAGTTTCAGCTCTCTGTCCATCATCCCCTTGTGCTTGCTTTGTTCGCCCTGAGTTGGCAGGGTATGCCCAAACGTGGGTCCCTTGTTTACTCTGCCACTGGATTTAATCTAGCCTGGCTTTTGAGGGGTGTTACCCCGAAACTGGTCCCAGGATGCTTGTTTCCAGTTCAGTGAAGACCTGGCTTGGCAGTTCGGGCTGGACTGTTCCCATGAGGCACAGAATCAAGACTGACTTGCATATGGCTGGGTCTGAACTGGGGTGGCATGGTGAGCTAAAGATTGATGATGCATTCAACCCAGATGTGTGACTGGGGGTGAGTGTCTGAAAAGTTTCAGCGCTCTGTCCATCATCTCCTTGTGTTAACTTTTTACAAGTGGCGTTTTCAGTTGAACTGTTACTTAAAATCTAATTTTACCATTAAAGAGGGTTTTAAATTAGAATTCCTCAGACACCAAACGTGACTTTCCTACTTGCTCCCAATGAAAAGTTATTACTTATTAAATGTAACATGGTAACCCAATGTTATTCAAAGGCAGGGGGTAGGCTTTGCAATTGTGAAAAATGAATTTGAGAGTCGTTCATTACCACAACATCTAAAACTTAAAAGTTCATGTCCATCTATTTGAATACAATGCAACCCGCTACCCTAGGGGTGACTTATATGTAATAAAAAGGAAAGGCTTTGCAAATGTTTTTTTTTACCAGATCAAAATGGTAGTTTAAAACTGGTCGCACAGGCTGTAATGGTAGGTCTAATACATATTTAAGCGGCCACTTAAGTGGGTGGCACAATTAGTAGTGCAGGCCCACTAGTAGCACCTATTTTTCAGGTCCTGGGTACATGATGTACCATTTTACTAGGGACTTTCAACTAAATTAAATGTGCAAATTGGGTGTAAGCCAATTTCACCATGCTTAAAGGAGAGAGAACAAGCACTTTAGCACTGATTATCAGTGGTACAGTGTGCATAGTCCTATAGCCAACAAAAACAATTCCAGCAAAACAGGAAAAGTGAATGCAAAAAATGTGGGGAAGACTACCCTAAGGCTGAAAGGTCTAACGTGTGACCCCAGCTAAAAGCAGGAAGAAATGCCTATCCTCCTGGGAGTTCTTATCACTAAGGCGGAAGAGCCTGGAAATACCATCAGCATTGGCGTGGTCTGACTCAGGGGTCCACCATAAAGTCCATCTGCTGAAGGGAGATGGATCACTTCAGCAGTTTGGGGTTTTCACCTCTCATTTGCATGATCAATCTAAGGGTTCTGTGGTCTGTCTGAACCTGGAAGTAAGTCCCAAATAGATATGGTCTCAGCTTCCTCAGTGCGCACACCAAAGCGAAGGCTTCCCTCCGATTTGCACTCACCTCTGTCTCCGGGGAATTAACCTTCTACTGATGAAGGTTACAGGGTGGTCTAGGCCCTCCTCATTCTACTGTGCTTCTCTGAAGTATATGTTTCCACAATAAATGCCTTGAAGAAGCCAGGAGCCTTGAATACAGGTGCAGTATACATGGCATTCTTGAGAACGTTGAAGGCTTTTGGACAGACTCTGCCCAGATATTTATTTATTTTATTTATTTATTTTATTTTTGACATTTATAAAGCGCGAACAATTACCCGCAGGCGTCTCGGCGCTTAAACATTCGCATAACTTCGGATAAGTATTAAAGAAAAGCTCCTGAAGGGTTTAATGAAAGTTCTTGGTCAAATAGCCATGTCTTTAAATATTTGCGGAACTGGAGAAGTGAGGGGCTCATCCTAATGTTTTGAGGCAGAGTGTTCCATAATTTGGGTGCAGCCACTAAAAAGCGGCGGTCACCCCAAGAGACTGTTTTGGATCGTGGGATCACTAGCTGGTTTAGGGTGGTGGAACGAAGCTGTCTGCAAGGTGTATAGGGTTTCAGTTGGTCCTTCAGAAAGTGAGGTCCTTGATTGTTGAGTGCCTAATACACTATACATAGTGATTTAAACTTAATTCTGTTCCGGATCGTCAGCCAGTGGTATTCCTTAATGGTTTCGGATATGGCCTCGAATTTGGGCGTTCTAGAAAGCAGGTGTGCTGCGGCGTTCTGAATTGCCTGTAACTTCATCGTGACCCTAACCTGGGCATTAAGAAATAGGTTGTTGCAATAATCGAGGGACGACAGAACTAAGGAGCTGACCAAAGTTTTGGTCACTGCCTCTGGGAGGAAGGGGCTGATTTTCCTGATCATTCTAAGTTTGTTGTGGGCAATGGTTGCAACCTTATTTGCATGATCCATAAAATTGAGACCATCGTCGAAAATGACTCCCAGGTTCCTGACCTTAGCTGTCGGACTGGGAGGTGTTCCGAAGGCTGGTGGCCACCAGCATGATGACCAAGCTGGTGAGAGGGGTCCAAAAATGACTACCTCAGTTTTTTTTTAGTTCAACTTGAGGCAATTTGTAGCCATCCAATCTCCTATTTCCAGAATTCCATTTTGGAAATCTTGTGCCACCTTTCCTCCATCACCTTTGATGGCCAGTACCAATTGCGTGTCGTCCGCATAGGAGGTTAGGCTCATCCCATGTGCTTTGATAACACTAGCAAGGTCCGACACATAGATGTTAAATAGTGTCGGACTAAGGGATGAGCCTTGGGGAACCCCACATGGCAACGAGAGTTGTGCAGATTCGTAAGGTCCAAAGGTGACCGCTTGTGATCTATCAGCCAAAAAAGATGCAAGCAGACCTCTGGCAGAGTGACAGATGCCCAGCTTTTCGACACGGTCGACCAGAATCTTATGGTCGACCGTGTCGAAAGCTGCAGATAGATCAAGTAGTACTAAAATTGCTGTCCCACCCTGATCCCGAATTGCTCTAACATCATCTGCGGCTTTAATCAGGGGCGTTTCGGTCGCGTGATACTTCCGGAAACCGAATTGTGTGTCATCTGGCAATCAGTATTTCTCAATGTATTCCGATAGTTGAGAATTCATGGCCTTTTCGACCACTTTAGCTAAAAAAGGGAGACTAGCAATAGGTCTATAGTTTTTTAATTCGTTTTTGTCAAGGCTTGATTTCTTTAATATTATAGTTTTAATAAAGTGTTTTTTAACGAGTTAGGATATATCCCGGATAGCAATATGGAGTTACATACTTGTGTAATCACTGGAATAATGGAATCCATCACTGGTGGGAGGACGGAGAAAGGACAGGGATCAAGCACGGATCCTGTTTTAATTGTTGAAACAATGGTCCTTATGTGATCACTTGTAAGTGCTTGAAAACCGGTGAAAACATTTACCGGGGGTGTACTGGTAGAGGTCGCATTCGCCGTGATTGGTTTGGAGGTGAAGGCTTGATATATGTCGTCCACCTTGGTAAAAAAGAACTTAGCCAAGGCGTCGCACAGTGCCTGTGATGGGGGAGGAATAAGATCGGGGGCATTGCCTGACAGTGTTTTAGTGATCTCGTATAGTTGCTTGCTTGAGTTTTTGGCTTTGTAGATTTGTTCTGAATAAAATGATTTTTTCGCCTTTACGATCATTGCTTTATAAAGCGCCAGTGATTCTTTGTAGTATGTCTTACTCGCCGTATCATACGTTTTCCTCCAGAGCCTTTCCTTATTCCTGTTGCATTGTTTCTGTAGTCTTAGTTCATCAGTATACCAAGGAGCAGTCGGTATGGCTCTGTTCCTAGATAGAGATTTGATAGGAACTAAAAGATTGGTGGCCTGGCCCAGCCAATTCTGGAATTGTTGTGTAGCCGCGTTAGGGTCACTAGACACCAGTGGGCGGGTGCAGTCCAGCTGTGTTTTCAGGTCTAATTGGTTTATATTCTTTCAGTCTTTGAATGAACCTAGGTCGACAGTGGTGCTGTACTTACTTGAGTGGGTCTTAATTGTCATTTTGCTAAGTATAGCGTAATGATCAATCCACGGCATCGGTAAGATGTCAGATATATGCAGACCCTCCACATTGGAGAATATGGCATCTAAGGTGTGCCCCGCCGAATGAGTGGCAGAGGAAACCAGTTGTCTTAGCCCCAATGTTTCCATGTCTGCGATAAGAGTGGAGGTGTCGCTATGCTTAACTTGTTCTAAATGAAAGTTCAGGTCGCCTAGGATCGTGAATGACTTTTCTGTGGCTAATGATTCCATTATGGAACTTATGTTAGCAAGGAAGCCAGTCCTTGTTCCTGGGGGTCGGTATAGTAGTATCCCCTTGAAGTTAACGAGAGCAGTGAGCTTAATTCCAAACTGCAACGCTTCACATGAGGTGGATGGAATAGGTACAGTTCTCACTATGAACCGTTCTCTGGCTATAATAGCCAAGCCGCCTCCTCTTTTTCGTACTCTGTCCTGGCGAAAGACTTGTATCCTTTAGGTACTGCGATTGCTAAGTCTGGTTCCGAAGAGTCATCGGTCCACGTTTCCGTGACAAAAAGAATATCTAGTTTGTAGTCAACGATAAGGTCAGCTATTTCCTGACTGTGCTTGCATAATCAACGCGCGTTAATAAGAGCCATAACAATAGTATCGTTGTTAAGTTTAGATTGTTGCTTGGTATGAGCAGAGAAGGTATTTGTGGGTATTGAGCTGTTACAATGTGGGCAGAACGTGGAGAATTCCTGTAATGCAACTTGAGGGTCCAACCTTATACAGCTAGGAGCAAGCAATGGTCGGAGTTCCATTAAGGAAGTGCGTGAGTAAACCTAGTTTTGGTCAGTCTGCGGCCGGCCAGGGGTTAGGGCCCTAGGCCCGGTCCCGGCGCGGAAGGCGCAGACGGGCTTGCCTTTGGCGCGCCGCCGGCGTGCCCGCTGCGCGGACGGGGTGGTCTGGTCTTCTTATACATTTGCAAAAGGAGATGGAGGAGGGTGGGAGGGTCCAACCACTACACCACAACCCTTACCTCCCCTCAAGATGGCGGCTGAGGTGGGTCGAGTGGAGTGTCAGCGCCTGGGAAAAGGCAGCGCTGTGGGCAGGGGAGAGCCTGTAAACAACCTCGGAGCGACGCTAGTCTCGCGCCGAGGTAAGGGGCTATTTTAAAAGAGTACAGTTTAAAATATCTACAGTTTTAAAATGTGCTATTTGTATTCAATAATGTGCAATCAATCATGCAGAGAGATAGAGCAGAGATCCCCCGGCTTCCGCCTCAGGGGAGAAGTATGCAAATGCAAATAACATTTTTTGGGCTGCTTCTTGGTCTTCAGCTCATTTGAGGGGGCAACAACAGTGCCATATTTTTTAACAATTCTCCTGTAATGTTTGTCGAGACCCAGGAGAGCCATTATCTCTACAAGAAGTTTGTGAGGCTACCAGACTAGGACAATCTCAATCTTGGCCTGGAAGGGTTGCAACTTGCTCCTGGCGCAAGCACAATTGGGCTGGACCAGGGACTGCTGGAGGCCTCAATTACTCCTAATGCCAGCATCTTGGAGACTTCCTCCTTGATGCTAGCTATCATCTTGTTTGACAACCTGTAAATGTTGTTCACTGTAGGCATACTGCCTCTAGTATCAATGTTGTTGGTTCAGAAGTGTGTAAGCCATGCGGTGAGGGAGAACAAGAAGGCAAACTGACCCAACAGCTGGTGACAATCCCTCTGCTGTTCAGGAGTCAGAGTAGGGGAGAGACTGACATCCTCTCCTGACCAGTCATTCTCATTGGAATATAGGAAGTTGGGGGAGGTTACCTCTCCTCTTCCTGTCACAGGGAACATGGTGACCTCAGACCTCTCAAAGTGTGACTTGAGGCAATTGATATGGGGTGCCCTTAGGGAATTTCTAGTGGATTTGATGTCTACCAGTTAGACGGCCTCCCCCTTCTGCTCCTTCACCTCATAAGGCCCTGATCAACTGTCCTTGAGGGCCCTTGGCACCACTGACTCCGTCACCTACATTTTCTGGCCAGGCAGAGACTGTAACAGAGTAGCCTTCTGGTCATACCACAGTTTCATCATCATTTTCTGACTGGCCTCCAAGGTCTCAGAGGCCTCTTACCATAAGTTCTGGGTCTGGTTCAATAGGGCTTGCCTATAGCTAACCATATCCTGGGGGAGTTTGTTGAGAGCTTACTCCCATCTCTCCTTGACCAGACTGAGAAGTCCCCTCACAGGGTGACCATAGAGGAGTTCAAAGGGGCTAAACCTGACTTCTTTCTGTGTTACCTCCCTGTAGGCAAAGAGTAGGCATGGCAGGAGGAAGTCCACTTCTGCTTCCTGGGTTCAGATAGACACACAACCATGCTCTTAAGGGTCTTGTTGAATCTCTCAACAGGCTGGTGTGGAGAACCTATATGTTACCCCCCACTCATCATACATGGACTTCATGTACACTGACATGAAGTTTGATGCCTCTGTCGAATACTACTTCTCTGGGGAACCCCACTCGGGTAAAAATCCCCATCAGGGCCCTGGCTGCTATAGGTGCAGTCACCGACCTCAGAGGGATAGCTTTTGGGTATCTAGTGGCATGGTCAACCAAAACCAGGATAAACCTTTTAAACAGGGCTATTTTGGGGTCCAAGCACCCAACAATGTCGAGGTCCACCCTTTCAAAGGGGGTGCCAACAATGGGTGAGGGAACTGAGGGAGGTGTTAACTTTTTCCCTCCTTTCACCGCTTGCCTGGACGAAGGTAAACAACCTATAGAATGTATCTGAGACTGTCTTCATCCGGTGTCAATAGAAGTGGGGACAACCCTGGTAAAGTTCTTGTCGTGCCCCAGATGTCCTGCCAAGGATATATCAAGGGCCAGTCCCAGTAGGAAGGCCCTGTAACACTGGGGGACCACCAACAGTTGGGTTGCCACAGATCCAGGAACCTTATGCTCACTATACAAGAGGTAATTCTCCGAATATATAAAGTGAATTCCGGAGGTGTCTCCTGAAGCCTGGGTCTAAGCTTTCAGCCTCAAGTCCTTTAGGGTGGGGGACTCCTTCTGTTCCTTACAGAATTGCTCCTTGCATGTCCACACTCAACCTGTCAGGCTCAGGCAGGTCTACGGGGGCAGCAGATTTTGTCCCAAGTAGGCTCTGGGTTAGCCTCCTCAGGAGCTGCAGCAACCATTACTGTGGGAGTTCCAGAAGCAGGTTACCCACACCCACTGCCCTTCTTCTTGTCAGCTGCTTGGGGCAATCTTCAAAACTTCCTTGGCTACCCTCTTGGGCAGTCGTGGACCGTTTGATCACACAGACTCAGTCAGGCACTCCTAATAACCCCAGTTGTGACCTGAGCGCCACTTCCTTCCAGACAGTGTGCTCTAGGTCATCTTCCAACAGACAATTTAGAGGCATGCCAGGACTCACATCGATGTTTGAAGAACTTGAGACCCGTCCCACTCAAAGGGAACCAGAGCGCTGGGTATTGGCACTCAATGTTGTCTGTGGCTATGACCTGGTAGAATGTATTTGGGATGACCTGCTTTGAGGACACCAAATGACAACTCACTGTAGTCATACTGGGTTCTGTGTCTCTCAGAGCCTCCACCCTTTGCCCATTGAATGGATGGTGACTCACTGCCTGTACTTGAAAGTTCTATCAGGCATGTCGGTTTTTGGCACATCTCCCTATCCACCAGGGACACTAGGGTAACCTCTGCTCTCTCCTCCAAGCTAACTGGGACCACCTCCTCTCCAAGCACTAGACTGGCCAACCCTCATATCTGCTGACCAGTGGAGGGCTGTGCCCTCTTGAGGCATTTGGTGTCTCCCTGGGATTATCCACATTTATAACACTCAGTTCACTGGGGGACGAACCTCCCAGTCTGTTTGTCATAGAAACTCTTCTTCTTTGGTTCAGATTGGGACTGGTTACTGTTCCCTTGGGAAATATTATTGGACCTTTAGAGAACTCCTAATTTATACTTTTTTCTCCCGCCCTTCTTTCTTCTGGTGTGAACCCTTATGACCCTTTTGGGAGTCCCCCCAGATATGTTCTTGTAGACCCTGGTGCAGAGCCAGCGGTCCACCTCCTTAGCAAGCTCCCTGGGGTCAGAGTGCTTACTATCAACTAGGTGTTTGCGCAGCTCTGGAAAACAATTGCTGAACAAGTGCTCTCTTACAAGCACATTGACATTCCTTTGTAACCATTAATATCACTGTCCTTCACCTAACCATCCAGTGCCTTGCAAAGGCTATCCACAAACTCCACACAGGACTGTTGAGGCAACATCTGGCTGTCCCTAAACTTCTGCATTTACTTCTCTGGGGTAAGCCCATATTCTCTGACAAGGGTGTCTGTTAGAAATTGGGTTACCAGTTGACTGGACTGTGAGCCCTGGTCAAGCAACAACCACAATCCTAGTCAGAGTAAGGGACAAGCAAACCCCAGATTAAACTGTGCTCACCCTCTGGTAGCTTGGCACAGAGCAGTCAGGCTTAACTTGAAAGTAGAATGTAAAATATTTGTGCAACACTCCAAACAGTAGAAAACACACAAACAGATTGTACAGTAGGTTTAGAAAAATAGAGTGATGTTTAATAAATAAAACAAGGCCAAGACGTCAAAACTGTGATCAGTAAAACTGGAGATATTCAATTTTAAAGTTATGGGTTGAATTAGTGCCAAAAAGCACATAGCGTCAATCAATGAATATCTGTTTGCGCTGGACCGGAACAAAGTTACAAGGTCAGGTCGACTGCGAAGGAACGTAGGCCTGCTACAGGGACCCAGTTAGGTCCGCTGAACAAAGTACCTTAAATCCTGGTTGCAGAACATTTCATGTATCCGGGTTGAAGAAGTGCTGTGCAGCTGAAGTCATACGTTTGTTCTGAGATGTTGCGAAGCTGATGTGCGAGGTCCTGATGCGTTGTTCTTGAGGACCCCGTTGACAGTGCTTGGGAAAAACAACCATTACAACGCAGTCATTACAACGCACTACCTTTACAACGCAGCTGTTACAGCACAACTGCCTTTACATTGCATGCCATTACAATGCATTCCATTACAACACATGTCACAACAATGTATGCCATTACAATGTATTCCATTACAACGCATGCCATTACAACTTATTACAAGGTAAGTAATGGAGATTTTTTAGTTTTCAGGTGGGTATGGGTTTTGGGGTACATGGGAATAGTAAATGTAACCCCTACACTAGCCAACACTTTCCCTACTGTTGCACTCACTGGAGTAGGAATATTCATTTTTAACCCTACACTATCAAACACTTACCCTACTATTGCACTCACTGGAGTGGGAATAGTACCTCTACAATATCCAACACTTACCCCATTGTTACCCTAAAAGTATTATGCATTGTAATTGTATGCGTTGTAATGGTATGCGTTGTAATGGTATGTGTAGTAATGGTAGTTTTCAAAAATGCATTTTAATGGCATGTGTTGTAAAAACACGCAATGTAATGGTAGTTGTGATGTAAAAACCGCGTTGTAAAGGCATGTGTTGTAATTGTTTGCATTGTAACGTCATATATTCTGCTTGGGTTGTGAAGTCCTGGCATCGGGTATGGGGCACAAAGCTGGTGATTGGTCAGTTTCGGAGAGCTGTTATGCGGAGTCAGTCGCCAAGGCTGCCGTCAACGAGAGATGCAAGGACCTGGGTAGGAGATGCACCATGCCTTCAGCAATGTATCTGGTTCGAGGACTGCAAGGGTGATGTGGGCCATCTGCACCAGTTCAAATCCACACAAACTCATCGATGCATCAGTTCTATTTGGGGATGCACTGCTATGCTGAGGATATGCATCAGTTTGGCTCAGGGATGCGCCGCTAAGCAGAGAAGACGCGTCAGTTCCACTGGTAAGCACATTAGGGCCACTTACAAGGGTCCAGGACAGCTGTGGCACCACTTGGAAGGGTAGACTCACATATGACAACATCAAGGTGCAGAGGAAAGGGTGTTGGATGCCGGTTTTGTCCCTGAGGCTTCAGATCAGGAGGCCAGCCAACTAGCCCTTGGAGTCACTCTGGGTTCTGGGTTCAAGAGATGCAGGTCCAGTCCTTCTCACCTAGGCAAAAGGGAAGGAGGCTGCAGGTCAGTACAGCAAAGCAGGAGCTCACCAGAGTAGCACTCCAGCAGAGTGGCAGTCCTTTCAACAGCACCGCAGTCCTTCTTCCTGACAGAGTATCCACAGGTCCAAAAGTGGACGGAAGTGGTGATGACTTAGGTTAATCTTTTAAACAGTTGTGCTTTTGAAGTGGGAAGAAGCTTCTCTAGAGGCATGCCATCAAAGTGCACAGGTTCCCTGCTTTGCCAGCCCTGGCTCCAGATTAACTACATGGGGTTTGCAACCCTTTGTGTGGGGACAGGACACCGCCTATTCAAGTGTAAGTGATGCTGGGTCCAGCTCCTCCCTCCAATCTTGTCAGTGAGAGCCTACTCAGTCATACCTAAGTTCCAATTGTGTGTGGCTGCCTTTTGCAAATCAGGACCTGTTTGCAGTGTCCCCCATTTTTTGCCCTATTTGAGAACCCTAGCTGCTGGTTTTCTGACTCCGAGAGTGCCCTGGGCTCTCCTGAGCAGGCCTAGGGCCAGTGCTATGTTGTACCCAGTAAAAACTCACACATACAGAAGTTACACTATGTATTAGGGTACACTTATAATTGGCATGACCTACCCTATAGGTCCCTAGTACAAAATAAGGCAGAAGATTATAACTACCTTTAAGTCCCTAGTAATTAATGGGGCATGGTAGTTTAGAGGCTACCATCCCTTTCTGTATTTGCATGTGTGCACTGCTGGGAGCACGAGGTCATTTTACAAGCAACCCTGTGTTGTAGCACTGCTTTTAAATGTAAATTGTGCCCAAACTTGACTTTGGTGGTAGGGGCACTTATAAATTGGTAAACTACAATATTCTGGCATATTAGGTACCTCTAGGGTCTCCCTAGGAGTCCCAGGGGTAGAGGGGACAGGTAATTATAAGGAGAATCTTCATAAAAGTGGTTGTATATGCCCTGGGGATAGAGAGATTGCACATTTCACTCGCCCCATTGTAATAAAGAGCTTCCCAAAATCGACATTTGTGCTAGGAGCACTGTGGAGCAAGGATCTACACTATTTAGATGGAGGAGGGGGTTGTAACCATTAGCTGAAGCCTTATAAAAGATGTTTTATGTGCCCATTGTAGATGCCTAACCCCATGGGATAACATTGAAATAGTATATGAAGTCATAACAAGCACTAGGAATTTCCAAAATATAATTTAAGGATGTAGGATTATGGTATTGATAAATCCAACAATATGCTATTGTTGAATTTACCTAAAGTATACAGGTGAGAAGTTTTATGACTTTTTTGTCTGTGGTCCAAAATGTAGTCCTCCTGTGGTCATCCCTATTTTGTCAGAGTTAAGAGTATTAGCCAGGCTGATCTCTTGGAGCGAGCTCTGCTACACAGGAATGCCAGAACAGGGGGAAGTGTAATAAACCATGAAGCTTCTCAGGGGGCTAGGACAGACAGCGAATGCCCAACTCATCTACCCACAGTCTCCCCTCACCCAGCCGGATGGCAGGCTTAAGGCAGGAATTTTCAGATGTTGGGGGAGGAGGGCTATTGAAATGAGCCATACTGGAAGTTGGTTTAACTAGTTCTTGCTCCTCTGCTGCAAGCTCAGTCATACTGAATGTTGGAAGAATATTGCTTTCTGGGAGAAGAAATGGCAAACTTTGTAGAAAGTGGTCATGCTCCAAGGTGTTGCCCTGCAACTCATTGGACAGGAGTGTTCTCCAGCTTGACCCTAGAGAACACTGAATAAATATGTGAGGGGTGCAGAGCCTCTCAAATCTGCTTCTTGAAACTGAGAGAAAAAAGTTTGCCCAGCTTGAAACTTGATTTGCACCATCAGGCCCTGCATTCTGACTGACTGTGCCTGCTGCATTATCTGGGACTACAGCCCTTTGGATGTACCTTGCTTCAAGAAGAATAAAGAGTGGACCCCCTGCAAGCTACAGGTTACAGAGCTCACCTAGACCATCACCACCAAGAATCCCCAGCCTGAAGTGTGCCCAGTGGATTGTGGTAAGTGAAGTTCCAAATTCCAAGGTCCATCTTGGAGATTCCAGACTCTTGGGTTGTGTTTTGGACAGTTTGAACCCTCAAGGGGAACTTCAGGAACAAGTTACAGAAGTTTGGAGCAACTTTGGAATAAAACTCCATTAGAAGAACAGACTTAACTGTGAGAACCAAGCCGAAGACCTTCAACCATGAGCTTGCCTGCCCTGCTATTTCACCCTGCTGAAAAGCTCCAGAGGTCGACTTCCAGAGTTTGACGAAGAGCCCTCACCAAACCTGGACTTGTGAAGATCATCTATGGAACCCGGCAGAAAAAGCTCCAGAAATATTTCTATGTCCGAAGGTAAAAGTTCGACTGAGACCTACCTCAAGGAGTATCCGAGCAGGGCTCCATCGTGATTGGCCTGAAACTTTGACTTTGTCCTGGTCAAGCGCAACCAGATGTCCCAATGTGGTGCTATAGGTTTCTAAGTGCTATATAGTGCAACATTTTTAAAAATTCATATCTCTGGTTCCCTACATTGGAGTTTTTGTTGTTATGGTATCATTTTAAAGATAACAATATTTACTATTTTTAATAAATTGGTGTGGGATTTGTATTGTGTGCTGTTTCTTAATTATTTACTGAAATGGTGTTTTAAATGCCTTATATACCTGCCTCCTAAGTTAAGCCTGCCTACTTGAAGCCAAGCTACCAAGGGATGAGCATGGGAATAATTTAGTGAGACCTGTAGTGAGCCCTGGACTGTGTTAGTGGCCTTATTGCCAGTGGTAGATGCACATTTACCACTACTAATAACCCACTTATCAACACTGTCTGGGAGGAATACACAACGCCCTACTGTCTACTACACCCAGTCATTTGACAAAGAAACAGGCTGCAGGCACCAAATGGCTAAGGTAAGAAAATGGCAACTTTCTAGAAGCAGCATTTTCAGAATAGTAATTTAAAATCCGACTTCATCGCAAGCTAGTATTTTATGTTAGGATTCCAGAGATACCAAACATGAAACAATTATATCATCCCATTTGGAAATTACACTTATAAAATGTAACAAGGTAATTCCACTGTTATGCTATGGGAGACATAGGCCTTGAAGTAGTGAAAAATTACTTTAAGAGTTGTTTACTACCAGGACATGGAAAACTTAAAAGTGCATTGCCTGCTTTTTAAGTACATTGCATCTTGCCCTGTCAGCTGTCCAGGGCCTTCCCTAGGTGTGACATATATTTATTAAAATGGAACCTTTGGGCTTGGTAAGGGGTTTATCTTGCCAGGCAGACATGGTAGTTTAAACTGTACACACAGGCTCTGCAATGGCAGATCTAACATATTTTTAAAGGGTTACTTAAGTGGGTGGCACAATCAGTGCAGTCATAATAAATAGTGGGTGTAGGGTCTAAGGGGAAAAAAATTATTTAGAGACCAGAAAGACAGACTAAACCCCCGTTCACAATATGACAAAACAATGAAGACTGTCAATGGTCTATAAAACTAATATGGGCGAAGAGAATATCGTGGAATCTGTGTCTACCTATAAGGTGTATACAACAAAAAGGAAATGAATCCCATCAGCCCACCCATATGGCAGAGCATCATCATATGGGATACCTTCAAAGATGGTCCGGCTAAGGAGCCACACACCTGTTGGTATTGTGTGCTCCTCCAAACCAATGGAACCACCAGTGATAGATCATACCAAAGGAGAGATATGTTCGTAATGATGTGAGATATCAAATGCAGTGAGAAAACTAAGTGAGAACAAATCAAAAGTGAAAAATGTAAAATGTAAAATTGGCTACCATGACATAAGGGCAACTTTATTAGGGAAACATCATGGTGTCAATATTAAAATGAGTGTGCGACAGTACTTGAAGTACCATCTTTAGTAGACAGTTATAATTTCAAACTGTCGCACACACATTTTAATATTGACACCATGATGTTTCCCTAATAAAGTTGCCCTTATGTCATGGTAGCCAATTTTACATTTTACATTTTTCACTTTTGATTTGTTCTCACTTAGTTTTCTCACTGCATTTGATATCCCACACCATTACGAACATATCTTTCCTTTGGTATGATCTATCACTGGTGGTTCCATTGGTTTGGAGAAGCACACAATACCACCAGGTGTGTGGCTCCTTATCCGGACCATCTTTGAAGGTATCCCAGATGATGATGCTCTGCCATATGGGTGGGCTGATGGGATTCATTTCCTTTTTGTTGTATACACCTTATAGGTAGACACAGATTCCGCGATATTCTCTTCGCGCATATTAGTTTTATAGACCATTGACAGTCTTCATTGTTTTGTCACAATCAGTACAGTGACATCACTGAATTTGGTATTGCTGGTTTCCTGCCAAAACAGTCTTCACTTAATAAATGCTGCAATGTGGACACGCCACAGATGCGAGCAGCGAGCATGTCTCTGGCGAGCTAATGGCAACCTGTCTGCGTATATCTGCATCGTGCCCAACAAAAACACCTCTGGTCTGTAAAATATCACCCACTCCCCCATCGCCACTGCACTGCAAACGTCTGTGCCCTGAATCCCAGCCACACCTCCCAACACTGCTGGCGTGCTTCTCTACCCAACACTGAGGGTGCCTTCTCCTACACTACCTGCTGTTTCACATGCAGACTCCCCTGTGAGTTCTCTCTCTATGGACCTCACACACCCAACACACTCAACACACACAAACACATAAACCTGATCCTGACTGCACTACATCCCTCTTTCTACTGAATACTCTCCAACACTCGCTCTCTCACTAAACACTGCATCGTAATTTGGGATCTGCTTCACCACTGCTTATCAGAACTTCTCTTTGTGATCAGAAACTGTCTGACTCCCTCATGGGCCTCTGTCATTGCCATGGCCATCACTCCCCAGATAAAAGATAGCAAGACACGACAGGACAAACAGACCCAGTTGCAGAGAATCGAGTTCATCTTCAAAAAATCCATCCAATGCTCTACCACCTCGGAAAGCACCACCAGCAACATGGAACAATTGACCCAAACGGGCTTTCGCCCAGGTCAGGGCACGGAAACCGCCATTATTGCGGTTGTGGAAGAGGCGAGAAAGATCCTAAATTCAGGAGGATCAGTGGCAGTGATCCTCCTGGATCTAAGTGCAGCGTTCGACACCGTGAATCACCCCATCTTGATCCACAGGCTTGGGGAACTGGGAATCTCGGGGTCTGCACTATCCTGGCTGGAATCTTTCCTTCACAATCGTTCCTTCCAAATCTGGGAGGGAACCTCTAAATCCCACACCACCCCCGTACTCTGTGGCGTCCCCCAGGGCTCCTCCCTGAGCCATACCCTTTTTAATGTTTATATGACCCCCCTCGAGAAAATTGTGTCCCCCCCATGGAGTCAAGCTAGTGACGTATGCCGACGAAACGCAGCTTGTAGTCTCTCTCAGTCACCCTAATCGCTCCCCTGACAATCTTCACTCCTGCCTCCGAGACATCTCACTCTGGATGGACCGTTCTCATCTCAGGCTTAACGGCGAGAAAACGGAGATTATGGTTATGGGCAATCCATCTCATTTTGAGTCAAACTCCTTGTGGCCTCCCTGTATTGGACTAGCCCTGACTCCCAAATCTTCCATCAAAAGCTTGGGCATATGGCTCGATCAGGACCTCACGTTTACCACTCAAGCCAGGAAGTCAGCAGGTGCATGCTACGGCATTCTCAGGACCACCCGCAAAATCCTTCCCCTGCTCCCTCAAGACACTAGGAAGCTCCTCATTCAGAGCCTTTTATTATCCAGACTTGACTATGGCAATGCCCTTTATCTTGGTGCCCCTAAAAAAGTCATTGCCAAGCTGCAGGGTGTACAAAACTCCGCAGCTAGGCTTTTAACAGGAACCAACCGTAGGAGCTCGGCGAAACCATCACTGAGGCTACTCCACTGACTCCGTGTGCAGGAGCGGGTCTACTTTAAAACACTCTGCACGACCCATAAAATCCTCCACGACAAGGGTCCCCCTATCCTAAAACACTTGATTAGACATCACGAAACTTCAAGAAACCTGCGCTCAGCTCACTTACACCTTGCACATGTACCTAGGATTAAAAGCATGGGAGGGGCTGTAGGTTTGATGTTCGGCTTTCAGAACCTGTGTTGGCATATACCTGGCAAAGCGCTTAGAGACCTCGGGGTGATTATGCGCTATATAAATCTAATAAAATAAATAAATAAATAAAAGGGCTCATTCTGGGTGTCACCTTTTCTCCTACATCGCCCCCAAGCTGTGGAACTCTCTCCCCTCTACCTTGCACGCAGAACCCAACCTTCTTACGTTCCGCAAGCTTTTGAAAACCTGGTTCTTCCCTTAATCCTTCCCTCCTGAAGGACTGGACTTTTAACAGTACCAGCGGTGCCAGGGAACAACACCTATAACCTTCATGGGATACATGTTTCGGCGCACAAACTACAGAGACACGGGACACTTCCTTCGGCGTCAGAGATTCAAGGTTTATTACTGCAGGGAACACAGAAGTCACGACAAGTACAACACGTGCAACTTGGGGAGACTGCTTCAAATTGGTTCTGTGGATCGCTCCTTTTATACAAAATTAACTCATAGGACAACATGGTACACAAAAGTTTACAACCTGGTTCCCATAATTATCCCCCAGAGGGGTCGCTTTGGTCACTTTGGTACACATAAGGTCCGGAACATAAGTGCGGAAACATTTGGCGGTTCCCAACTGTAAAAACCCATCTTCCCAACATTAGTGAATTCCAATCGGCAGTAAAACAGATCGAAATAGGGACAAAGACAGGTGCAGAGGAAGATGGAGACAGTGGGGGATTGAAAAGAGTGTAAAAGGGGAGGTATCGGGAAACACGAGATACAGGCATCAAAGGGACGTGCCTAATGAGATGCACGGCTGAGACAATAAACCGGACGGCAAGATGAGCCTCGAGCGGGGCCATCTGCCTTACAGTATCATCCCCCTCATCGTAAAAGATATTTACAAAGTACATGTGTCTTCCACAAATATCCTGAGAGTCCCAGGGTGACGAAGCGGACAGTGTCCGTTCGCTGGCTACTTGAGGGCAAGAGACAAAATGGATGCCGTATCTAAGATGGAACCCGTGGGTACAGATAAAAAACTCACATATCAAATGAACGGTTTAAGTTAACACAGCGAAACTGCGCACACTTACTAAACTCGTCATTTGTGGTTCTTAGATACCAGACTCGACCATATTCGTGCGAGTCGAAAACATCACTTAAAATTGTCACGGAACCTCAGACGCTCCTTTTGCCCTCATGTAGGCAAGCACTAGTCGGAATCATATTCGATATTCATCAGACCCTCGAGATGTTGTTGTAGCATAGCTCTGTCCAACCGAGACCCTTTGGTAACAGGTGGCTGTCTCATACACGTTGTAGCACAGAGGCCACATAAGGCAGGACCGCACTGCACGCAAAGGCAACACGTGAACAGGAACACTACAACGACTCCAATGATCGTCAGAATTTTCCAACCCCAAGTCGACATCAGGCCCCAAAACCATCCAAGTAGCGTCCAATCCCCTACATCCACGTGTATGGATTCGGAAATCTTATGCAACTTCGAGATGGCTTGATAGACAGTCGGGGCGTTATCAGGAATGAAAATACAGCAGCTCGAATGGATCAACTTACATACCCCACCTCGATCTGCTAAGATCACATCTAAAACCATACGGTTTTGTAACGTCATAAGTCTATCCGCCTGAAGTTCTGTGGTGATATTACCAAGGGCACTGGCAGTAATATTAGCTGTCGATTCTACCACTCGAGTCAACTGTCTTAGGTTCCTACTATTAACCATAGGTCCCCAAAATGGGAGGAAACCCTTGAAAAAGTCTCCTGCCTCTTGACCGGCAGTATCCTCTTCGCTAATTACGCCTCTCACAACTCTAGTTTTGTGATAATCTGCATCTACAGTAAACGTCGGAGGCAACAAGTTTGCGATAAAACATGAGCCCATGAAGTCAGAGGGCAACCATGCATATGCACGATCATGACAAATAAAGTATGTACCCTTGGCAGCCAAAAACACAGGGGACGAGACCATTGGCAATATATAATTTTCAGTGCAAGCACTCTCTCCAAGTCGGGCTTTCGATCTACGGCCGCGACCTATTAAACAAAAATTACCAATGTGGGGTACGACCCATATCGGAGGCGAGCTTTTAAGCTGTTTTTCACCAGTGAACACACTATATTCGCCTCTACTTAGGACCCTATAGGCTTGTACCTCTTCTTCAGGGATAAGCGAGGGATCATAGATATCGCTATCTAAATCCTCTATTGCTATAGACAAAGATTTTTGGTACGAGGTAGGACCAGAGTGAGGGGAACGTGGTTCTCGAATGGGGTGGAAACCCAGTGCGCTTCGAAACATTGTTTGAAATGCTCGAGCAGACCCTTGGGAGCTATACGGTAACACCAGATATGGAATTCCCTTATCCGTAGTATGTGGCATCAACCCACACACCCAACAATTAGTAGTGTTAACCACTAACTGATGCTGATGAAGGAGTTGAATAAAGGAATTGTTGCGGAATTCTGCACGTCTAGTCTGCTCGTGTTCAGGTAAGATGTGAAAAGAATGAGGAGAGTCAGTGGAGATGAGTTTAAGGTCAGGGGTAGGAGTAGGTATAGTAGAAGGCAAGAAGTAAGACATTGTGTAATACACCCCACCCGCCAATAACGCTGAAACAGTCACAAACAGTACAAATATTTGGAACACAAAACATTTGGTACGACTGAGTTGCTGCAGCTTGAATCTTTGTGCTTGAGCTTTTTCCAAGTCCATCAGCTTAAAAAATGCCATTCCCTATGACCGTCCGCAACGTTTCTTGACGCACTTCGTTCTGTGTAGCAATAGTCAATTCCTAGGAGTTCCCAGGAATCGACGGTCTTTAACCTAGCGTCAAGACCTACTAACCAGGAGGAAGTACACGCGCGGCCCTACGGCCTTTATTTCACAAATATATATATATATATCAAAAACAAATGTCTCTCAGCTGTGGAAACAAAAAAGTGTAAGGAACGAAGCTCAATGAATATATACAAAATAATTACAATAGTATGAGTGTTCAAACTGATCATGGAAAACGGGATAATGCACTTGTCAAGGGACAGAACGGGGTTTTATTAGTCTTTAGTGCTGGATCTTAAAAAATATCGGGTTTTCCCAGGACGTGTCTGTTCGTTAAACAAAAGATCCGTTGAAGGGACAACGCCCTGTTGATCAGCTGAATGTTCTGGTCTTGAGTTTTCTGATGACAAGTGTTCAACAATGCCTTTTTGCTGCACTGAGGATTCTCCGACAGGTTGTGCGTCGCTGAAAGGTACCAACGCCGGCAATCCTTCGGTTTCAGTTGATGCAATGCCTTTCCTTACCCACGAGTCTGCTGGCAACAGAATGGGGACTTTCTTGGTATGGGTGGCATGCACCCAATTTTTCCGCCCCTCAAGACGAACTGCAGTTCTCGTGGCAAGGAGCACCTGATAGGGTCCGGTGAACCTGGGATCCAAATTGTTCTTGCGCGAAAAATTGCGCGTTACCACCCAATCTCCGGGCTGGAGCTGGTGGCCTGGACCCTCCGTCTGTGTCGGCAATGTTTCGTGAACCTGTTGGTGAATTAACCTCAGTTTAGCAGTCAAGTCATGAAGATAATCGATTAACATTGGATACTCAAGTTCACAAAAGGCACCCGGTCTAGGGACCCCCCAAACATTGGCAGGACGACCGAACACTATTTCATAGGGACTGAGCCCTACTCGGGAGTGTACAGTTGCCCTTGTTGATAGTAATGCTAAGGGTAAAGCGTCAGGCCACGAAAGACCTGTCGCAGCCTGAATCTTTGCTAGTTTTAGTTTAAGGGTGCCATTGTACCCTTCAACCAAACCGGCTGACTGAGGATGATTGGCACTATGAAATTTCTGTACAATCCCTAACCCGCGACACACACTCTTCATCACGCTCCCAACAAACTCACTTCCGTTGTCTGACCACACAACCCGAGGCATTCCGTAGCGGGAAAAATACTCTTTGAGTAAAATTTTTGCCGTGGATAAAGCCGTATTATCCTTAAGGGGGTAGGCCTCAATCCACCTAGAAAATGCACACACCACAACCAGCACATACTTCAAATTATTACATCTCTCCATGTGGATAAAGTCCAACTGGATAACTTCGAAAGGGTACGCAGGAGGGGCAAAATGACCAGGTGGAGTGGGAGTGCCCTTACCAGGATTGTGCATCAAACACACCATACAATTCTTAACCAAGCGTTCAGCACATTTCGTAATACCATCATTCTTCCACACAGGAAACAGCAATTTACAGATACCTTTCGCGCTAATATGTGCTAACCCGTGTGCCATAGTCACAATAGCCAGCACATACGCATCAGGCAACATCCATCTTTTCTGTTCCGATAAGTCAGTCCAACAACCATTCGCATCCAACTTTCCCGTACTTTCTTTCCACTTCGTCTTTTCAGTTTCGGTGGCCTCATTCTGAATTGCTTTCACACTCTCGATAGTGTTTTCACACATACTTGATTCTGCAGGCCACCTAACCGAACTCGTCACATACATTCGAGTGCTAATGTTCCGGGCAGTCTCCTTAGCAGTCTCATCCGCAAACGCATTACCACGACCAACATCATCCATCACTTTACGATGCGCACTACATTTAACAATCGCCACTTGCTTAGGCAACGTAAGTGCATCCAAAAGATCATTTACAAGCTGGCCATGCTGAATCTTCGTACCATGTGACGTAAGGAATCCTCTCTCTCTCCACAGTCGTCCAAAACTATGTGCCACACCAAATGCATACTGGCTATCTGTAAACACATTCACCCGTTTATCTTTAGACAATACACACGCTCTCGTCAAAGCAATTAGCTCAGCAGCCTGAGCCGAATTTTGATTTAATCTTGCACTTTCCACAATCGTTCTCAATGTAACTACAGCATACGCAGTCGTCACATCACCGTTCGGCAACTTGAAACAAGAACCATCCACATACAAAGTACCATCGGGATCTGTCAATGGAGCTTCTTTTAGGTCAATGCGACCCTTAGTTTCCTCTTCAGTTTTGAGATAGCAGTCATGTACTGCTTCATCACTTGATTCTGTGTCGATCGGCAGCAATGTTGCTGGATTCAACACATTACATCGTTTTATCCGTATATGACTGGCCAGCAACGTCAACTCATATCCGGACAATCTTGCACTTGTCAGATGTTGAGTTTTCGTTCGGTTCAATAGAGTGTCGACTGCATGCGGAACCATTTCCGTGAGTATATTATCCATGACTAGACCTGCAGACTGTCAAATGGACGCCGCAGCTGCCGCTGTTGCTCTTAAGCAACTTGGCAAAGCCCTTGCTACTGGGTCTAAAGTCGAAGAAAAGTAGGCACATGGGCGTTGCTTACCACCAAAAGATTGTGTCAAAACACTCAACGCGCAACCATCCCTCTCGTGAACGTATAGTGTAAACGGCTTACTGTAGTCAGGGGTACCCAACACAGGAGCCGAACACAGCGCATCACGCAATTCAGAAAAACTTTTCTGACATTCTTCAGACCAAGGTACTGGGGATGAAACATCCTTGCACGTAAGGGCTATCAATGGTTTCGCCAACAATGAAAAATTTGGAATCCATTGTCTGCAGTAGGACGTAATACCTAAAAAGGCACGAACATCTCTCTGGGTTTTTGGCACAGTCATTCGGGAAATCGCTGCAATTCTCTCTGGGGTCAACCTTCTCCCTTCTCTTGACAATAAGTGACCTAAATAGGTAACTTCTTGGCAACAATACTGTAGCTTTGAAGGTGATACCTTGTGGTGCAAGTCATGTAGATAGTGCAATAATGATACTGTAGCCGTCTTGCAAATAGCTTCTGTATCAGCTGCCACTAAAAGATCGTCAACGTATTGAATCAAAGCTGCACCTTTAGGTAATACAAAGGCATCAAGCTGACCTTTAAGTGCTTGGCTGTAGATTGATGGACTCTCACAGTAGCCCTGTGGAGCGCGTTTTAGCCTAAAACTGCGACCTCCTAATGAGAATCCAAACAGGTCTCTGCTTTCCTCTGCAATCGGGATGCTAAAGAAAGCATTCTTTAGATCGATCACTGTGAACCAGGAGGCAGATGCCGGAATCATTGTTAATAAAGCCGTAATGTCAGGGACCACAGGAAATTGCGGAACCACTATTTTGTTTACCTCTCTCAAATCTATAACAAAACGATACACAGGAGGTTTAGTTGGATCAGTTCGTTTCAGAATTGGCAATACAGGGCTATTACACACGTTTCCACGAGTTTCTTCAACAACACCTTTTCCAATGAGATCATGAACGATTGCTAACAGTGCTCGTTCGCCTTCAAGAGAAATACGATATTGAGGTAAACGCGGTAATCGCGCATTTGGTTTCAATTGAATCACATAGGGTGGAATGTCTAACAGGCCCACATCATTGGGACCTGTGGTCCATAAGGACGCAGGGAGGGAATTCAATTCCGGTGGGAATTTATCAACCGATAAATACATGGGAGAGATCACTCTCCTTCCCAATGTAAGCTCCACTCCTTCGGGGGAACAATACAATGTTGCATATAATCGTTTCAACAAATCCAGGCCCAAAAGATTTTCACCACAACCTGTAGATAGAATCAGTGGAGCCGTTAGCTCACGAGGTCCAATCATAAGAGGCAAAGGGTTAGAGACTGGGTTACTAACAGGGGCGCCAGAGAATCCGACGGAAACGTTCGTTAAGCCAGACAAAGGTGCGCCAGGGAGTTTTGAATGCATGATGGAACTTTTCGTCGCACCAGTGTCTAACAGAAAAGGCTCAACTACACCCGATGTAGTCACTGCAACGTAAGGCCCACTCTGATCGACCGGAACTGACACTACTCCCTCTCTTTGTCGTTGGCTGTCCTAGTAGTGGTCATTTACAACAGTCTCGTGGTCTATATAATAGTCATCAACATTATACTGTGCAGATCGAACTGACCCCGCATTTCGCTGGTCAAAATAATTATTTGCATCCGATTGATTTTGATGACGATCAATCTGATTGTGGGATGAACCACGACCTCTACCACGTGGTGCCGGTTGGGGACCACCGCCACGATTTCCTCGTGTCGACACACCATTCAGACGGTCCCGTAAAGCAAGACAATCATATTTTAGGTGTCCCTCTTTCCTACAATATGCGCACTGATTATACCCAAGTGAAGATCTGTAATCAAAGTTGTCAGAGCGCGGCTGTGTTCTATCGAGCTGTGCTCGTGGTCGATACTGCTGTTGTGCATCATTTTGATTTGATCGTGGAGGGTATGCTTGCTGCAACAAAACCTTCGTTTTGAGTTCTTTCGTTTTCTTTTCTACACGATCACTTTCTTCCTTTTCCCTATTCTCATAATACTGAGCCGTTGCTAATATTTGCGCAGGGGTTGAAACTGCCCACGCACTTTCTGAATTCTTTAATTTGTTGCATAGCTCAGGCAGCAAATTTGACACAAATTTGTCAACGAATAACCGCTGACCTCCCTCAGCGCCCATGTCCTGGCCACTGTGGTCGACAAACGCTTCCTCAAACCTTGTAAAGAAATCTGAGACACTCTCGTCTTTCTTTTGTTTACAAGCTGATAACTTATCCCAGTTCACCTTCATCGCTGGCATGAGAGTTTTCATGAGCGTAATGATTCTCTGAGGCAAATCCAAGATCAACTGTTCAGGTTTAGCCCCACCGACTTGTAATGCATCAGCTGCTAGCAGTGCAGCCCAATCACCCCCTAATTCAGCTGCGTGATTGGCTTGACGAATTTTAGCCCAAACTGGTTGCGGTACAACATTGCCAAACAACATGTCGATGTCGGCAATATTCATAATAGAAGCTTCTATCAGTTGTGATAACTCCTTATAATAACCAGCTGGATTTTTACGCGGATCGGGTAAGGATTGCTTCACTTGCAAAACTTCCGATCGTTTCCATGGAAGATGTATCCACACCCTTCGAAAATGTGGTAAAACCGGAGGGTTTGCACCGGGGTCACCAGGTACCCATAGCGGCGGAACCTCTCTCATAGGATACTGACCAGGAACCGCTTTCCAGTTCTCAGTGGTATCATCTAATGACACCCGAGAATGTGCTGTGGGTCTGAATGCTAATAAGCGTTCCACGGCACGTCGTACATCGTCTCCTATAATCATACCGTTCGAAAAGTGACTCTGGAGTTCAATTATGTCGGATGGTACATTCTCTACTTCATCATTGTACCATTCTTCTCTCAAAAAGTTACACATCTCCTCAAATACGAATCTCTGCGTAGGCTCATTAAACTGAGAAAACGTATCAAAGACTACACGCGGAGTGTAATTAGCAGGATGTCTTATCCACCTACGTGCCATGGTTATCAATGACTCTTTCTCCCTACCACTAGGGATCTGACTCCGTCTCTGAGGAGTATCAGATGAATCCGACGAAAATAACGGACCAGGAAGAGGTGAATAAAGGGTAGCAACAGAGTTAGGAACACGCTTACGAACAGAAGGAGAAAGAAAAACAGGAGCAACAACACTAGAGGTGAAGGAAGGCATAGTAGGAACGGACAAGATAGTCGGAGTAGCAGAAACAACAGTCTGAGAAGGTACAGGTACAGGAGCAGTAGGAACGATAACAGATGGAGGAACAAACGTAGGGTTAACAGCGGGCTGGCCCGCAGCCGCTGGAGCAACAAGAGGAACAACAGGAGGAGCTATAGGAGGAGCTACAGGAGCAGTAGCACCCTGTACATAAGGAGGTGGTGATTTCATCAAGTATGATAGCAAGGAATCCTCCTTCAAATCTTCTTCTTTCTTTTCTGATTTATTCGGTAAAACTGGGAAACATTTATCTATTTTCATGTGATGCAATCTAGTAGCGATTTCCATATCTTTTTCTTCTTTGTCTTGTCTACATTCTTTTATAGCTTGCATTATCGGAACAAATTCTTGCTTTTTATCCTTTTTAAGTTGTTTGATTTCTTTCTGTTTGGCCTCTTTACGCCATATCCGAAAGGAATCAAACATAGCTGGCCTAGCTTTCTTTAAAAATAATTTAGCCTCAAGATTATCTAAAATCGAAAGTTCAAAAGTTCCGTGTGGTGGCCATCTAAGGTCACCGTCTTTCTTTGTATAGTGGATCCAGTAATCATTATAGATTATAGGACCCACCCCATGTCGACTATATAGATCATGTATCGGAGTTCCAACTGGAGGTATCGGACACGAGTCCTCCAACCGGGAATCCATTGCGCAACATTTGAAAATACGAAACAAATCACTATGGCTAGGCATCGTGCACACTAACCTAGTATCAAACTTCAAGGATTACCGAAGCAATAAAACCTCGTGTAAGTCAAAACCCTCAGTTTTTGGCAATTGCAACTGTCAAATAATACTAAGAACCAATACTAAGAACCACAAATGCAATGGAACCATGCAATACAACAAAGCCTTAAGGCTATTACAAAGCTCGGAGAGCTATTACCACAAAGCCTTAAAGGCTAACCACAAAGCTTTCAAAAAGCTAGAACAACCACTAAGGACTGGGAGCGACCCACAAATACTTAACTCAGAACTTCAATGGCGTCACCAGGAAGGCCCGTCTATCGTCTCGCTTGTACATAAGGTCTACGCCGGGCGTCGAAGACAGGTCGACAGTCAGGGCATCGGTCCGTCGCAGCCGTCAGGAGGCGGGAATCTTCGCAGGGAAAAACTTCGGGCCACTTATTTCGATAACAGGATCGATGAAGCGGGGTGCACCTTCCCTCGGAGATTTCACACGAAGTTCCTCACGATCATCAGGCTTTGGACCGGACCGGTACCACTGAAGTCGCCCCACGTTGGGCGCCAACTGAAGGACTGGACTTTTAACAGTACCAGCGGTGCCAGGGAACAACACCTATAACCTTCATGGGATACCTGTTTCGGCGCACAAACTACAGAGACACGGGACACTTCCTTCGGCGTCAGAGATTCAAGGTTTATTACTGCAGGGAACACAGAAGTCACGACAAGTACAACACGTGCAACTTGGGGAGACTGCTTCAAATTGGTTCTGTGGATCGCTCCTTTTATACAAAATTAACTCATAGGACAACATGGTACACAAAAGTTTACAACCTGGTTCCCATAATTATCCCTCAGAGGGGTCGCTTTGGTCACTTTGGTACACATAAGGTCCGGAACATAAGTGCAGAAACATTTGGCGGTTCCCAACTGTAAAAACCCATCTTCCCAACATTAGTGAATTCCAATCGGCAGTAAAACAGATCGAAATAGGGACAAAGACAGGTGCAGAGGAAGATGGAGACAGTGGGGGATTGAAAAGAGTGTAAAAGGGGTGGTATCGGGAAACACGAGATACAGGCATCAAAGGGACGTGCCTAATGAGATGCACGGCTGAGACAATAAACCGGACGGCAAGATGAGCCTCGAGCGGGGCCATCTGCCTTACAGTATCATCCCCCTCATCGTAAAAGATATTTACAAAGTACATGTGTCTTCCACAAATATCCTGAGAGTCCCAGGGTGACGAAGCGGACAGTGTCCGTTCGCTGGCTACTTGAGGGCAAGAGACAAAATGGATGCCGTATCTAAGATGGAACCCGTGGGTACAGATAAAAAACTCACATATCAAATGAACGGTTTAAGTTAACACAGCGAAACTGCGCACACTTACTAAACTCGTCATTTGCGGTTCTTAGATACCAGACTCGACCATATTCGTGCGAGTCGAAAACATCACTTAAAATTGTCACGGAACCTCACTCCGATGCTACCTGTCATTAGCGCCGGGACACTCAAGGGCAGCCATGCGCTTTATAAATCCTGTTTTCATTTCATTTCACTTCATTTCTTGAAAATCCTTATTACTACCAACTATATACTCAGCAGTACCCTCATCTACTGATCTCCCAGACCACGTGCAACTGAAATAGCATCATCACTGTCTTCATGCCTTCAATCATTGCCTCAAGTGCCTTCATCTTCCTCAGCGACCTCAACTATCACATGGAGATCCTCGCTGATCCAATCACAACCAACCTCCCTAAGGACCTGTTCAACCTCAGACTCACCCAGCAAGTAGAAGGCACCATACATGCCACCAAACACCTACTAAACTACATCTTCACCAGCTTCAGCAACATCACAGTAAACAAACCCATGTTGATCACCAGGTCTGACCACACCCATATCAACTACTGCATACCAATCCCACACCACCACAAAAACATCATCACCAAATGTACAAGCCAGAATTGGAACAAAATTTCAGAATTACACTGATGTTCAAAATGTGTATACTACTGGCCTTAACACAACAAGAACCTCCCTGAATCCATCTCCAATGCCTGGATCACCATCTGCTCAGATTTCCTGGCTTCTCTCAAAGCTGACAAAGCCATGAGTTCCAGACTGCAAGCTAGCTTGGCTCACCATAAGCAACTTCAAGCAACCTGAACACAGACGGTGACACAGTCAAAATGACACAAACAGGAGATCCTGGAAAACCATGCTCAGATGCTACCATCAACAAATCAGAGCCACCAAATGCTGCACGATCACAAGCCACATCAAATCAGCACCTACACCACCAAGGAAATCTTTGCCAGAGTGAAAGACTTCCCCACTTATGCTGCAAGTGTCATGCGCATGATCCCCTCTCACTACCTCTGCAAAGAGCTGCCCCTATTCCTCAGCAACAAAATCACCAGTGTCTATGAAAACTTCCAGCCCCAACCAGACCTTTCCACCCTTGCAGCCCTCCTGCCCATCGCTATCAACACCCAGAGGGCCACCGTGACCACTTGGTTTACCATCACCACTAAAAAAACTAAAATGACCATGGAGTTCATACACTCTGTAGCATGCTTGGACACCTGCCCTGTCCGAGCATGCTCCAGAGTGTATGTACTGCATGGTCTTCATGAAATGGCTGGACCTCATCAGCATAGCTTTCACCCCAATTCAAAATGACTCAATCAACATACCATCTACATTGATGGCTGGCAACACGGTACAGTACGCACCCTACTCAAGAAACCTTTAGAAGATCCAAAGATGCTCACCAACTACTGACCTATATCCCTGCTATCCTACCTGGCAAAAGTAATGGGAAAGATGATGAACAAAGGCCTTGCCATCTATCTCACTGATATACACCTCCTCAGCACCACTCAATCTGGATTCAGGCCCAACCACAGTACAGAGCCACCTTCATCCATCCTAGCCATGGACAACATCCAGATGATCATGGACAAAGGTGGCACCATGGCCCTCCTCTTGCTGGATCTTTCCGCAGCCTTCAACACGTCTCTCACTCCATCCTTAGCTAATGAATTCACGAAGTCAGCATCCCAGGTCCCGCAATTTTCTGAATTTGTCCCGTACTGACAGGCCTCACCCAGTTGGTTAGCTTGGCCCCATTCACCTCGGACGCCATCAAATTTATCTGCGCAGTGCTATGAAGATCCTCTCTCAAACCCACTCTGTTCAATACTCGCCAGCAACTTCAAGTCCATGGAATCAACATCATATACTATGCTGATGAAACCCCGCTCACAATCTCCATCTAGGAAAAGACACCAAACTCCAGACCAATTTCCTTGTCTGCATGACCAAAGCCACCAAATGGGTGGAAACCAATTACCTCAAGCTCAACACAGATAAGAGGAATGTTGTAATATTCAGCGAAGACACCTTGCTCTGTGACTCCAACTAGCAGCTTGCTGAACTTGATTCCACCCCTCTCACAGGAACCCACGCAAAGAACCTTAGAATAGTAATCAACAACTAACTTACCCTGACCAGCCAAGTAAACTCAGTCTCCTTCTTCTGCTTCCACACTTTCTAGATGCTCAAGAAGATCTTCAAATGGCTCTCCATCAACACTTGCAGAACTGTCACCCAAACCCTCATCACCAGCAAGCTGGACTACAGCAATGCACCCTATACTGGAATCAATGCTCAACTGACCAGAGGACTCCAGACCATACAAAGCTCAGCTGCCATTCTTACAATCACTCAATCCACAAATGAGCACACTTCAAACTCCTGATGCACGCTTACATAGCCTTGCTCAACATTCGCCCCACATACCTCAACAACCACATTACCTTCCACAAACGTACAAACACCGTCGTTCAGCCAGAACACTTTACGCACACATGCACTGCATACGCAGAACCCGATCTGGCAGTCATGCCTTCTCCTACCTCACTCCTAAAGCCTGGAACAACTTGAACATCAGAGCCACCTCCTCAACTCTTGAATTCCTCAAAAAACTGAAGAACTGGATATTCACCTAGTCCTGATCCTGGCTCAGCCCCTACATCTCTTGCTTCAGCCCCAGGATGCCCTCCCGGATGAGTTGTGCACTATGCAAACACATAACATAACACAACATAACATAACAGAACAGAACCCACATCTGGGCATATCGTTACCATGTGAGGTGTACAATCGTACATCAACAACAATAAAAGGTGACAGGAGGAATGCTTGCAATAAATCTGTCAACAAGTTGTTGTTGCAGCTGACACCCTAAGTGCAACACGTATACCCAGACATGGCATCCGTGCTCACTATGTCATAGGACTCAAGTTGTAACTCACTGATCAGTGATGAGATCTAAGTAGGTCAAAACAAGTTTGGGGTTGCTTCTGGTCCCTTCTGGAGGGGTCAGGCCTGGCAGTTCAGAATAGACTGTTCTCATAAGGAGCAGGATTGGTGCTGATGTCCATAATGTGGTCCTTTGTGTAAAGTGGCATAGTGGGCAAAAAACAATTTAAAGGAAAGCTGCTCGTGCATCTGCTAGTGGCTGAGATTAATCCAAGCATTCCATCCATCACCTAGTTGCAATTATTGCCCTAAGTGTGATGGGTATTACCAGATGTTGGTCTCATGCTCATTGTGTCATCTGATGCCATCTATACCTCACGGATGAGACCAAAGTTGGCCAAAACTGGTCTGGGGTTGCTTGTAGTCCCTTCTGGAATGGGCCACAGCTGGCAATTTGGTGCACATTGCTCCCATGAGGATCAGGGTCAGTATGGATCTGAATAAGGCAGATGTGTGTCTAGAGTCGCATAGTATGTGAAAAAAAGTTGGGCTGGAATGGAGCCCTATGCAATTTCCAGTAGCTGAGATTAATTCAAGCATTTCATCCATTACCCTGGACGTTGCGTGTCAAGCAATCCCAAGAAATAACTAAAGGCCTCTCTGTTTGCTTTTAAGGATGGCAAGGTAACCTAACAATTGGTACAATTAGTAATGGGGAGAAGTTAGGGTCATCTTAGGCTAGAAAATAGTGCTTGTAATACTTGTGTGAGTTATAGTTTGCATGGCTATTGAGTGAGCCTCGGTTTGCAGAGCTAAACATAATTTCTAAATTTCAGTTTTTTGTGGTTTTAATTTATAACTATAATCTTACTATATATGTGTTTTAGAAATGAATATACTTGTTTTTGTAGGCATACGTTACTGTGTTATAGAAAAAGCTAACCATAACTTCAGTTTAACCATGTGTTTCAGTGAGTTTCTTTTTTTACTGCAAAGTTGTGGACCCCTGAAGCACATTCTGTAGGGTTCAAAGACAAAAGGCCCCATTAGGACGACGGGCGGACTTTGTTCGCCCGCCATCCCGTCGTGAAAATTGACCGCCCGCCATAAGGGCGGGGGTCCCGTGGGTGCTATTAGGATGCGTCCGTCACAGTGGGGGGCGCATCCTGCATCCTGCTTCCCTAACATTGTGGCGGGCGGTGTACTCAGCACCGCCCACCACAATGTTAGGGAGGCATGTTGTGCACTTCCATGCACAACATGGCAGACACCACACGGTGCCTGCCATGTTGTGCATGGAACTGCCCATGTGCACCCCGACCGCCCCAGAGTCCTTGGGGGCCCGCAACGGGCCCCCCTAGCAGACTCCATATGTATTGCCGCCACGGAAAGGCATTCCTAAATGCACATTGTAATATGGCTAGCGGTGTCAAACAGACACCGCCACCATATTGCAGCCTTTTCCGCCTGGTCCCAAGTCGACCAGGGCGGAAATGCGGTGGACAGTCTTTCCATCAGCCGTGGACCCCCCCAGCCATAATAATATGGCAGGGGTCTTTTCAACAGGGATGGCGGGTGGATTGCCCCCGCAGGGCCGGCGGGGACCACCGCCGGCCCGGCGGGGGCAATCCACCCACCATCCTAATGGGGCCCAAAGTTTCAGATCCACGAATCTCATGGGAGGTCCAAAAAGCATACACAACCCTCTGCCAGGTAAGTCTGTGAACCCAGCTCCAGAGTCACCACACCATTGGGCAAAATCATAATTTTGTTAACTCAATTGAGCCTCTCTGTGCCCCCCTAACTGAGCAAGATGTCAGCAGATGCTCCAGATGCTCTCTTATGTATCTTTTATTTTTATTTATCAAGATGAGGGGACTGTTTCTGAGGCATGCGATGGCTGCTGAGATTATACTCAAATGTACATGAGGAAGAAAGCTTGCTCATTCCATCGTGTTTGGCTTGAAATAGTACCTGTGTCCCGGTCTAACATTTCCGTAGACTACCATTGGTATTTAGTGCTTTTTAGAGCTATTTTAATTACGATCTTTAAAATTCATATCTTTGGATCCCCTTATTGGATTTTTGTTAGTTTGGTATCTTTTTTATTTATTAAAATGTACTCTATTTTTCTAATTCAGCTTTGGACTTTTGTTGTTTGGTGTTCTGATTTTATCACTCTTTTGGTATTGCATACTTACCTCATATATTGCCCTAGGTTAAGCCCTTTTGCTCTATGTCCTAGCTACCATGGGGTTGAGCTCAGGTTAATTTAATGATTCACCCTGATGAGTTACTGCTATTATTATTTGCAGTGGGGTTTAAACAAGTTCTGCTATGTATCATATGTCCAGAACAGAAAAACACATATTTGCTTGTGAGAGTTAATAAGTGGTTTATTATTTGTTGCCAAATGAGAATCGCCACAAGTAATAAAGGCACTATCTTTTTATGTCTGGTTAAAGATTTCAGCAATTTAAACCTGAGCATAACCCTCAGTAGATATGGCACAGAGCAGGCAGACGTATCTCACAGAAAATGTGTAAAATGTTCAGTAAGACCAAAACACTAAAAACATTTAAAAAGTCAAAGACAAAATGCAATAAAAATTCTACTCCAATATATAAAAGTAGAACATAATTTATGGAGCAAAATGACACCAGAATAAAAAAAAATCCAAATGAACTAGAGATATGAATTTGGAAAGATTAAGTAAAAATAGTGCCAAAACCCGCAAAGCCCCATTAGTAGTCAATGGTCAAGATAAACTGCGAGTTAGGCAAAATTTCGGGCTAAAACACCAACCAGGTTTGAGCTGGTTAGAAATTTTACCTTGGAACTCATCAAGTCAAAATCATGCAGCAGGACAAGGCAACAGGTTGTATCTGAGGAGGGATTAACAAAGTTGGATAGGCATTGGACGAGGTCCTGGTGAAGCCGTAGATTTTGGTAGGAAACGCTACACAGATGAAAATCAGAATTTTGTGCCGAGGAAATGTCTCTCACTAGTTGGATGTTTTTGGTACCTTTGCCTGGTCAAGATTTTTCCCTGCAGGCATAGGGGCTCATTAGGATGGCGGGCGGACTTTGCCCGCCCGCCACCCTAACGGAGAACGGGACCACCCGCCATAAGGGCGGGGGTCCCGTAGGGGAAATTAGGATGTGCCTGCCACAGTGGCGGGCACATCCTACATGTTTTGCATTGTGGCGGGCGGTGTTCTCTGCACCGCCCGCCACAATGCAAAACATAAGAGAACGCATTTGCATATGCAAAGTGGAAGGCACCGCGTGGTGCCTGCCGCTTTGCATATGCAAATGTGGAGGGGTACCATAGGTACCCTCTGTCCTCCCCCTAAGCTGGCATCGCAGCAAACACCGCCTGCCTTTCCGTGGCGGCATTGCCGCCGCGGAAAGGCCCCTTCATGTGGACATTGTAATATGGCTGGCAGTGTCCATAGGACACCGCCACCATATTATTCTATTACTGCCGCGGTCGCAAGGCGACCGCGGCGGTAAAGCGGCGGACGGTCTTTCCGTCCGCCGCTGTCCCCAGCGCCATCCTAATCTGGCGGGGGGGAATGCAGGCATGGATGTCAGGCGGATTGCCTCCGCCAGGGTTGCGGTGGCCACCGCCACCCTGGCGGAGGCAATCCACCCGACATCCTAATGGGCCCCTTAGTCTCTTTTGCAGAGCTCAGAATCTTCCCACTGGGAAAGGCAGTGGACTGTGTCTGACGAGAGCTCCATGAGTCCAGATAATTTCTGATTGAGGTCCTGGAGATTTGCTGCTGCGGAAAAGTTCAGTGTTGGAGGAACCTATTTCTTCAGTCCCATGAAGTTGCACTTTGGGTGTATCAGCTAGCAGGTTTATCTCAACTCTCCGGAGGTACTGGAGTCTAAAAATATTCCAAGTCTCAGGTATTAGGAGGTGATAGGATAACTCCAGCCAGACATAGCCAAGAGTCCTAGGACTTTAGGAACAGCACTTTGGGGTCAAGACTCATTTCAGCAGACACCACCAGCAAAGTCTAGGACAGGTTTAATTGGTATTGATCAGCTGGGCACTTTAGGAAAAAGGCCTCTTGCATGTTGTTGTGTCCCCGTAGGCACACAGAAGGCAAGCCAACTGACTCCTAGAGTCCACTTCTTTGCCCTGGGTGCAAGTGGGAGCAGATCCAGTCCTCCAGATCTCTCCACTGGTCTCAAACAAGAAGGGTGCAATGTTTATTCTGTTCTTCCAAAGGTCCAGAGTATTCTGAAGAAGGTGTCTTTGAGTGCTATCTTTATGGGGCTTTTATAAGGAAAATATTCACCACATGGAGAAACTGCGAAACATTTAAAGACTCAAAAACACATTTGTGATCTATTTCATTTACTTGTAGAATTGTTAATTAATGTATTTTTGCTTTGAATGTAATACAATGTCATTGTACCTTCTGTGCCAGAGTGAGGCTGATATACTACATGCTGAATGTCTCGGCAGCTGCTTGTCCTGCCACAGCTCACTCTAAATCTTAGGTCACCTTCATTCCTATCCGCGAATTAACTTTAACCTCCAGCTTCTAAGCTCTTGGAGGCATGCATCTTTAGTTCTAAAGACAGGGAGATCTGGCTGAATAATTCAGAGAGAATCTGTCTACTTGGTAGAGGCCTAAGCACAGGATATTCATATATTAGTTTCCTAGAACCCTTCAGAAGTGGTAAGGTACATTATCATGTTTAGGTGGATGGCTCATAATTATCAGCAAGTGTTTGAGCAAGAAAAGGTCTCATTCCCCTCTAGAGGCCTGTGTCACTCGTATAACTTTATAGTTTGGAATATGCCTAGCTTTAAACAAGAATAGAAAAAGTATGAAAAATGAGGTTGACTGGTATCTTTTGGGAAAATTGAAAGTGAGGACATACCTTGGGTTCACAAGTCACACCGATGTCAGCCGGAGAAAATGACTAGCAGGCATGGTTTAACCTTTCCAACGATGCACCTTTCTAATCAAACCAGTCTCCCAAAGGAGAATATAACCAAAATACACGAACGATCAGGTTAGGAGGAATAATTATGATTAATGCGATATTTTGTACTTACGGGATATTTTAGCCGTGTAATGGACATTGCACACTGGCCGACTCCCCAAGTAACCACTTATGATCTCACTTTAATAGATTTTCTGTCCATGTTTTGGGTGTAAGTGTTCTGTGTTGTGTGTGAGACAACTTGGAGGTCTTGGAAGCACGTGACCTGTGCCAGAAGTGGCAGCGGTAAATGTGGAAGTGTGCTCATTTTTTTTTTTTTTTTTTTTTACCGAACGAGACTTTAGAGCTCTCCAAGTTGTCCAGTTTACCCAAAAGAGAGGACCTTTTTCTGGGTCTTTTTACCCCACGCAGTACTAATATGTGCTGCTACTAACGATTACTCGCTAAACTAAAGGAAGGGATTTCTAGAGTTTTCATTTCATGCTGCCGAATACACGGACAAGATGCATGGGCGTGTCTTTTCTCTCAATGTCTTACTTCTTTATACTTTACTAATCAGTTTTTAGATTACTTAACGTTACTGGATCCTCCCCTGTCCCTATTTTACTTACATGTCGATGCAAATCTATATATAGCTGCATAACCAATGAGTTAAAACGGATACGTTTGGCAAACCACAATTTATGATTAATAAGCCCGACGGGCACAGAATGTTTTCTATCTAGTATGCAGATTTTTGTAATAGTTTTGGACTGCCTTGCAGTATGTGTGAATGCAAGCTGCCTGTCCCATCTGTAATCTAATATCCCTTTTTGCGAGTTATATGACAGAGTTAAAGAGATGATACATGCTACAGATGGGCTTTTTGACAATGCATCTTTATTCTGTGTAAGAACTGAAAATCTTTTGAAAAATAACATTTGATGACTTGCACAATACAGTTGCCCTTCCTAGCCCCTCGCCCTAGTCTCTGACTCCTGGAGACGTGCCGGGCAGTCCATTGTTTCACTATGGTAGTGCTAAGCGACTTCTGAGATTCAGATACGAATATGTTACTATATCAAAATTAAACCAGTCTCTCTTTTGGAAAGGCAACGAGATTTACCAAAATGAAATACGTTTTTCTTACTGTTGTCGTGCACCTGCCAATTCGATTTTGACAGGAGGTAAAGAACACCTTTATGGCGTCATCGATTCAAGCCACAATTACATTTGTGGATACATTAGTTGTGAAATGTGCTTTTCAAACCCCCTTGTGGCATGGCTGCGAATTCGGCATTCTTCAGAATGTCAACAAAGAGGATAAAGTCGGTCACCACACGTCTCGGTGAGCAGATATGGGCAGACTGTTGAGGGTGGGGACAGATAGCCCTTCCCTAGTTCTGCGCCCAGAGTATTCCCCAATTCCTATGTCAGTTTCTTTATTAACTGATATTGTGAGTAGAAAGGGCATGTGAAAGGGCGTGAAACATAGCACTCTCCTTAGGCTGCAAGTCTATGGCACGGTGTCTAGGGTGGGGGTGCAAAACTGTACATTTTAGGGTGCTCTATTGCCCCTTCCCGGTTATGAATTTACACACTGCGACCTTAGACACTCTGCCTCACTCCAAAACGTTTTCATCCAATCCAAACGAAAACGCCGCAGAACCTTACTTACCCAGCTCCTTCAGGGCTCCACCACTTGTGTTTCGAATGGCCCTAACTGCTCCAAAGTTCTTTAAATTGAGGTTGCACTACTTAAATGGTAATGGTTTAGTCCATATTCTCCCCCCCAAAAAAATGATCGACTAATTAAGTGATTCACTCATGAAATAATTTGAAAAAGTAGCGTTTTACTTTTTATCGCTTTTCTTTTACCACACAGGAAATACATGTAAATACGTTCTCCTGGGCTGTAGTAAATCATATACAAGCACAGAAATATCAAAAAACAAAATATACGCATACTTTTTATCATGATTTATAAATGGATTCTCATAAAACACTTTTATATCCCTTTACAGAATTTGAACATATTGTCCTAGACATACAAAGTTTCTCTCAATTCGCCAATTCAAAAGATGATTTTTACGTATGTTATTGTTTAAAGTCACATAAACGTCCCATATTTCTAATCAGATTATCAGACTAATGGCTGGGTGAGTAACTGCGCGTTTAGTCATATCACATTTTCTGCTCTTCACCACATCCTTCCTTGTTAAGACCATAGTTTCCATTTGCGTAGTCTTAACTGCAAGAAGAAGCAAACCATTGCAACAGCTTATTTGTAGGTATATAGTCATCATGACATAATTACATTCACATTTACATGACTTGATTTAGGTTAAAACAGACTATAATTTCACCAGTAAACATTAATAAATTTACAACCAACCTATATAGCTATTGTAAGAAAATGTTTCTTTTTGTATAGTTACGTCCATTTTTTCTGGACTGATATTGTTGCCTGTTTGGCTCTGCGCACTGGGACACTGTTTACCAGGACCCAATGGATGTGCTCTGACCCTTAAAACAAGTTGAAAGTGCTTACACTCCTGACTGACACATTTATTTCACTTAGCTATAAGTCCCTAGTACATGGAACAAAAGTATACGCAGGGCCTGGGAGTTAAATATCATTTGTGGACTGCAGCACATATTGTGCCACCACTACATTGGCCAGGCAAAGCACGTTTCCGGGTCTGCCATTGCAGACTGGACATCCAGTTTCAAAATTGCCAATTCGACCACACAAAATAAATATTTTGCTGGGCCTAAACCTTCCTTTTTTCATACATATTAGTCACCCCTAAATTAGTCCCTGAATGCCAAAAGAGCAGGGTGCATGGTACTGACAAAGTAGGACATGTATATTTCATGTTTTACATGTCCTGTCAGTGGAAAACCTCCAAAGTCTATTTTCAATGTGGCAAGGCTGGCTCTCCCGTACGGAAGCACTGGGCTACATTATACACCTTATAATGGATGACATCAGATTGGGACTGGCTAGAAAAATTATTCAAGGACTCATTTTAATAGTAATTTAAAATCACACTTACTTGTCAACATTGTTAATACTAATTTTCATCCAACAAGCTCATGTTACCTGTGATGTAGACCATGAATCTTTTTAGTAGCCTTCCTCTGGGCCACTCGCCATTTTTCATGATCCTACTGAAGATATGGCCTCTGTAACTTGACTATGGTGTGATAAATGGCTTTTACTATGCTGTTACCACTTTACCTATCTTCAAGCATCTCCAGGTTCTTTGATGCCTCAAAAAGTGGCTTCTTCTCCTGGTGTAAAAACACAGAAACAAAATGAAAGAGCTTAAGGTTTTGCTCAAAGGCCTGTGTCCTTTGCTACAGATTGTCAGAGTGGTGACTACTAAACCTGCCTACTACGTCCTTCTCTTCCTCCTTCTTCGCACATTTTGTGTTTTTCGCATTTGCTATGAGGAAAAATAAGTACTTTACGACTTGAACAAAACTTTTTGGGGGAAAGCTGCCGAACTTACCTGCCCTCAACTGTGCTTGCTGGTCTTCTTGCTCCCCCCTCCCGCCGCCGCAGCTCCATTCCTCGCGGCCGCCAAGCGGATGAAGGGGAAGGGGACTACAACTCTCAGGACCCTTAGAGGCGGAAGCACACACCATTTCAGCGCCTGGAGGCGCATTTAACTGCAGTCAGCCCCCGCGTCACGGGACAGCGCGCGGGCCGCACCGGACGAAGCCCGGACTAAGGGCGGACAGTCTGTGACAGTCCGGGACAGGACGGACTGGGCTGGGCCAGGGACCTTGACCCTTTCGTGGAGGACCTTCGAGACTCTAAACAGTGAGACTTAAATTTAAATACCTATTAAGCATCTGTATAGGCATTGTGCTCTATCCTGCGTACCGAGGTAATGCTTATTTTTGATTGCACTATCCTTGTCATCTTTCTGGCCATGTCTAATCAAAAGGGTTCCTTAGTGCTAAATACCTTGGACAATTATTTGGTGAAGGTAGTGAGCAAAATCAACAGTGAGCGACTGCAGTCATTAGGGCTAAGCTGTTCCCCTATATCTCCTACATCCCTCACCCCTCCCAATGCGCAACCTTAACCTGATTTAATGGTACGGGAAGTTAGTAGCGTTATTGTGAATCCTGATCTATCTGTTAGTGATTCCCCTGAGTTAAACATTGCGCCTACTATTGATCTAGATTTATCGATGGATATCAGGGAACATAATCGACCGACTCCTAAGCCTAGACCAGTCAGAGCATGCAGGAAAGTGCAGTCTAAACGTGGGGGGTCACGCTCAGCCAGAAGAAGATTAGCTTCCCCACCCAAAACCCACGATACTGATGAGGCTATTCTAGGGAAGGGGGTTATCGAGAATATGGAGGATGAACAAATTAAAAAACTAGTGAGCATGCTCGACTTGAAGATCAAAGGCATTGTAAAACTCCTTGTGGCTAAAGTCGACCAGCTCACTGCAGAGGTCAATAGACTGGGTACCCTCCTTAACAAGACTCTGGAAGAACTAGATGGCTTACCAGCACCGGTGGTAAATAGGTGTGAAAATCATGAGGCTCATCCTGGAGGAGGGGAGGGAGATAGTGGGAATGTAGTTCAGCAATCCCCGCCCACTCAGCACCCAGTAGGTGAGGAGGGTCAAACTGTAGTTACAAAGGTCCCCCAATAATACATAAAGAAGCATGTAAAGAGCGTGATTTGTTTCAATTTGTAGTTGAAGCTTCCCCTTTAGTTTTGGTCCTGGCAAATACTCCTTCTTTAACTCCTGGGCAGGTAGAGACAACAACTTCTTTAATCGATAAAGCACTCCACTGGCTGACGAAAAACATGAAGATATCACCATGGGGAAAACAGCAGTTGGCAGGGGAAATTATTATGGCTAGGAGGGTAGCATGGCTTGGGGACTACCCCAAAAAAGTCAAGGGTGACTGTATAGCCTTGAACTTTTCTAGTCCTGATGTACTTCCAAATGTATTGGCAAACTTGTTACCCCTGCAACGTAGGGACTCTGATATGATCCCATTAACCCTTGATTTCTTCTACAGTAGAAGATGGAGTGTAGTGAACCATGGTAGATTACGGTCGAAACGTGCCCCTGTGTTGCGAACAGAGGGGAGGGATGCCCAAACCAGAGATGGTGGTATCAGATTGGAAAATCGGTTTGGGGCCCTGTCCGATCTGAATGAATGTGATTGACTCTTGAGGAGCGTAAGATCTAGAACTATGGTGACTAGCAAGATTGACAGTAAACATGGTCCCGAGGGTAGGAGTGAGCCACAAATTAACTTGGACCCTACACTACATACAACCTCAAAGGAAAGATCACACTTCACTGGGCAGTGCATGGAGAGCAGGAACCTTGGCCAACTAACCAGCTCGGACCTAGTTGGAGAACATGATAGCCCCAAAATAGTTGGGGTCTATTTAGAGAACATCTGCCTTGCACCTACGGTCACTGGACATCAACTACTGATCGGGGGCGCAAGTGTAGCTCCTGAAAACCCGAGGGATTCATCAAGTACTCTGTCAGGGGTTGCTTTTCTTTCTTGGAACCTGGCCGGTATTGACAATAACATTTCTTCCCCTGAATGGTGTAGTTTTGTCGACCAGCACGACGTCATCCTTTTTCAGGAAACCTGGTCTACGGCTCCTGTCCATCGTGTGGGGTACCTTAACTTCCATGCGTTAGCAACTAAAAAATCTAAAGGTCGGCCAGCTGGGGGCCTGATCATCTGGGTCCGACAAGTCCTATGTTGTAAGGTACTCCAAACGAGTCCACCGTTGAATGATATCCTAGCAGTTAATATCACATGGGAAAACGGTGAAAAGGTGGCCATATTTAACATTTATGCGAGGGGAATAGGAGGGAGCCAAACATCTGAGGTAATCTCAGCTCTTGACCAGCAGCTCGAGGCACTTCCAACACAGGTGTCTATCATAGTGAGTGGAGACTTTAACACAACTTTTGAACCCCTAGGCCAAGAGGATCAGTTTCTCGCTGCAGAGGAGGACAGTAAATGGGGCGTCCCCCAGCTCGAACTACCGGTTGTAAAAAGATGGTCAGCTGTAGCAATACAGCTAAAGGCCCTATGTTTAGTTAGAGGGCTTAGAGCAGTAAATGGTCGTACCTTGTCTGATCGCATGGGGAAAAATACCTTTGACAATGGAAGGTACTCTAGTCGCATAGATTACATCCTGGTGGATATAAGGGGGTGGCACAGTCCGATAGACATGACTGTTAAAACTAGGATGGAAAGCGACCACAACCCACTTTGCATGGAGTACCAAGCGCAGACGGGTACTAAAGAAATGAATTTGGGGTGTGGGAAGGTCACCTTGGATATAGTCGCTTCCAATAATATGCGCCATATTAAATGGGGTAGCTTCATAGAGAAGCCTGAGAAACTGGAGGCCCTTAAAAATATGGTTATTGAAGAAGTGGCTTATCTAAATACTCACACTGATAAGCTAGACTTTCCCCAAATAATGTCTGAGGCACATAACCACTTATTTGCAAAACTGCAACTATTTTTTTGTAAAACCATAAAACCAGACAAGGGAAATAATAAACCTCCGAAGGTGAAGTGGTATAACAATGCATGCAAAATGGCCCGCCAACACCTGTGCACAGAAATAAGGAGCAAAAACCCCATAGAAGTAAGGAAGGCAAGGGAGACCTATAGACACGCCCAGAAGGCACCTAAGAAACAGTGGGATGAGGATCAATGGCGTGACTTGAAACAGGCCTGTGGAGCAAGGGATTCAAAGCAATTTTGGGCTATCGTGAAATGGGACAGAGGTGGTGCAACTGAGGCCCCCCCAAAATAATGTTGCGAAACAAGAGTGGGTAGATTTCTTTAGACCACAATACGCACGAAACTCTAATGAAGAGGACTGCCCACTTCCCCTAACTATTTTTTACCAGAATCAGTTTTTTTACAGCTAAGGACGTTAGCATAGGGCTAGATTGTGTGACTGGGGGTCGAGCCCCAGGTATGGATGGTATTCCTGCTGACGTATGTTTAAGCGATAGATCATCTTGGTGTAGATATTTTGAGTATCTTGCTAACTCGGTGGCTAGGGGTGCGCCAATCCCACCTTCATGGAAAGGTGCCGAAATAATACCGGTTTTCAAAAAGGGTGACAAATCCCTACCTAGTAACTATAGACCCATCAGTCTTATAGACTCAGCCCAAAAACGTATGGGTCGTCTAGTGCAAAATAAACTGCAACAATGGATAGAAGAACACAACATTTTGTCCCCATATCAAGCCGGTTTTCGGCCATGTACTAGCTCAATTGACCAGGTTTTTTATTTCATTGCACACTACTGGAGGAATGTGGCCTTGACCAAGGGGACTCTTTATGCGGTCTTCGTAGACCTAAAATCGGCTTTCGATTTAGTCCCCTGTTTGGAGGGTTCTCGCTGAGTCAGGGATATCTCCGGAACTATTGACCATTCTCGTCCGACTGCATGAGAACAACTACGCCAGAATTAGATGGGGGAAGCAGGGTGAGGTGACCGACTCATTTCCTGTCGAGCGTGGTGTTCGGCAGGGTTGTGTATTGGCGCCCACGCTGTTTTCATTATACATCAACGGTATCGTGGACTATCTTAACCGTTCCCCCACCGACGCCCCGATTTTGGCTGGGCAACGCGTACCTGTCCTCATGTTCGCGGATGATACATTGATAGTCTCCAGGACCCCGAGTGGGCTCCAGAAGGCTGTAAACGCGTTCGGAGAATTTTGTCAACTCCGTGGACTTGAGATAAACATCTCAAAAACCAAGTTCATGTGCCTGAGTCAGCGGAAAACCTTCAAAGGTACAATTAGTTTCAATGGACCTCCACTAGAACAGGTAGAGGCATTCACGTACCTGGGAATATCTCTCCAGAGCAATATGGGCTGGGAAAGCCATATTGACATGGCTGTTCTAAAATTCCATCAGCTAGCGGGCGCCTTAGTCACAAAGCACAAAGCTTCCTTTACAAAGCCAATTACACCTGCCCTAGAGATTTATAATATGAAGGTCATAAGTGCCACATTGTATGGTTCTGAACTTTGGGGGTTTAACAATCTAACCCAACTGACAACGGGAGAGAACAAATTCCTACGTTGCTTAGTGGGGGTACCCCAAAGTACTCCTACTATCCCGCTCTTATACGATCTCGGCAGGAAAAAAGTTGAGGATATAGTACGGTTACGGCCCCTATTGTACTGGAGGCGAATCTGGACAACTCCAGAGCTAGCACATTACGCCCTTGCACTAAAGGATATCATCAGGGCTGGCAATTTCCATCATATCCTATGGCTTAAAGAGATAAGGGGCTTACTAACCAAGTTGGAGCTTGATCATCTATGGGTAGATGCAGACGTCCCAAGTTTCCCGTCAAAACCAACTTTGAAAAAAATGTATTGGGAAATGATTTGGATGTCCACCCATAGTACCTGTACAAACACCAACTTAACAGGACGGTTCCTTGATTTTAAATCTCGCCCACTCTGTGAAGCCTACTGGGATATTATAGAGAGTCTGCTTGACCGAAAGCTGTTTTTCCAGTTTAGAGCGGGAACTTTACCTGTAAAAGCCTTCAGTTGCAAGTGGTCGGCAAATTGGGATGACAAATGCTATAATTGTACAAATTTGATTGAGAATGTATCCCATATACTGTTTTTATGTCTCCTCTATATATGCCCTCATAGCAAGTGGCTAAAACCAATTTGTATTAATATGGGCACCCGGCGATGTATAGAGGCCTTACGGATATTGGAGCCTGATTGTTCACCTTGCTTAGCGATTGCAGTCGCCAAATTCTTAAGGTGGGCCTGGATCATTCGCACCCGCACTTTAAAATCTCTTGATTCTAGCCAATGATTTTTTCTAAAGACTCCCAATAAGATGATTTATCATATTTTTGTATATATCAGTTTTTTAAAGAAAAAACTATCTTTTAGAACATTTGTTTTTAACTTGTATATGACAGCCTCGAGATTTAATAACTTTTTAACATTGTATTTTTATTTTTGGTTAGTATTTATAACGATTATGTCTATTAAATGTAAGAGGAAGTATAATTTTGCTTTTATGACATGCTGTAGAATAAAGCTTTTGAAATTGAATAAGTACTTTCCTGAAAAATAAGTGTTGGTGAGGGCTATCACAACCACTGGCTCAAATTTGGCTCTTGCCCTGAATGAGTTGCATTACACCTAGCAATACTCCCTGTCATGACTATATTTCAAAAACATGTGTGGGGCAATATAGCACTATAATGGAAATTATTAATTGCACAGAGCAATCTACAAGGTAGAAGAGGTGAAGATTAGTCAGTTAATGAATTCTAAATCATGAGAGGGTCAATAGTGTGACAGAAGCAAGGGTAAAGATTAAGACGACTTGGGTTCATTCTCACCTTTTCCCTTAGAACCACATTCTACTTCTCTTTAGGCTCAAATATGCTCATTTGAGACTCAGGAGCAAGCAGAAGCCACACCTGTTTCTGTTCACTGATGACCCTTATGCACAGTGAGACTTGTACTACACCATGGATCACTGACACAATATCAAAATCAACAATATCGAGTAACACAAATATTGTGTCAAAAATATAGTGTACCAAAATATCGCGTTCTTATTCATACATATATATATATATATATACATACAGTTGCTGGCTGGAATTTTATGCACGAATAAAGCACTGAAAAGACTTGCACGTATTGGTGGTTTCGTTCCGACGTTATTTGCCTCCGAGGTGAAGGAGCGTGATGGATGGCGTCTTTGAGCATATATATATATATATATATACTAGCAGCCCGTCCCGACGTTGTCCGGGAGCAATCAGGCATCTGGGCCCCCGCCCGCCCCGATGTTGTCTCAGGCTTCAGGGCCCCCGCCTGCCCCGGCGTTGTCCGTGGGTCCCCCGGAGCGCACCCGCCACTTTCAAGGCCCCCAATGAGCCGCACACGGGCCGTTTCACCTACCTCCCCGCCTGTCCACTGCTCCTCACCGCCTGTCCGCCGCTCCTCACCGCTCCTCCCCACCTGTCCGCCGCTCCTCCCCGCTCTCATGTCCGCCGCTCCTCCTCGCGCTCCTGTACGCGCTCCTCCCCGCGCTCCTGATGTCAGCACGCACGTCGCGGCCGGCGCTACTTTCAAGGGACTACTTTTTTTTTAATCGTAAATATTTTAAAGAATGTATATTTTATTTTTTTATATAGCCTATGTCCATCTGCAGACCCTGACAATTACAACGATGTATTGGGTGTTTGGATTGGTGCTGTGGTTCCTGAGTTTACCCGCCGCAAAGGTTCAAAGTTCTCTCTTTATAATAGTAGTATATATATATATATATATATATATATATATATATATATATATATATATATATATATTCACAGAAAAAACCATAGGTTTGAGACCATATATAGTTAGGTATTTGCATTTACAAAACCTTGAAAATTCAATGAAAAAACCATAGGTTTGAGACCATATATAGTTAGGTGAATATTTTAATCATACAAAACCAATGAAATTCCATATATAGTTAGTTGCACTAACTATATATTTCGCGCACCCGCAATCCACTGCTGATGATGTCACATATTACATCATTCATGACATGGTCAGTGACATCACTGATGACATCACTGATGACATCTCAAATGACATCACTGATGACATCACTGATGACATCTCAAATGAAATCACTGATGACATCACTGATGACATCATCCAGTGACTGTGTGTTTCTGTAAAGTTTAAATATGTTTGACATATTGAAGAATGAGTGGATGTATAAGTGTCTGGATGAAGGATTTAGTAGGTGCGTGACTGACTGTATGAGTGAGTGAATAAATGTGTCGTACTAAATGCATGGGTTAGTGACTAAACTGTCTGAATGTGTGCATCAGTATGTCTGTTGTGATGTAAACTTCTGCATGTGTTGATCATTAGCTATACGAGAGGCTATATGTGTTATTGATTGGTTGCCCAAGTATTTGTATGGGAGATTGAGTTTGTGTGGGGGTGGCTGGGAGGTGTGTGACTCTGTGCATAGATGTGTGAGCTGTTGATTCACTAGGTGTATGAGTTCAAGAGTGCATGTGGAAACAGCTACATGGGCGGTTGACTGTGTGCATGAGTGTATTGATGAGTGAATGGATATCTCAATGCTACATGTCATAGTAAGTACATATGTAAAACACAGTACGTGTGAGAGTTGGCATATATAAATAACTGTGCATGAGAGCCAGTGAATGTGTGAGTGGCTGTATGGATCATTGTGAACTTGTATCAGGGATTGTATAAGAGAGTAAATATGTGTTAGTATATGTTTGAATAAGTAAGGTGTGTATAACTGTATAGTTGAGGAAATGGAGGTGAGATTGATTCTTTGCATGACTGACTAGGTGTGTGAGTAACTCCATGGATGAGTGACAGTGTGCGAGTGTCTGTATACACTGAGTGTATCTAAGGTTATATTAGAGTCTGCAGAGGTTCATCGTATTAGCACATGAATGATGTCATCAGTGATGTGATCAATGATGTCAAATGAGATGTGATCAGTGATATCATCAGTGATGTCATTTGAGATGTCATCAGTGATGTCATCAGTGATGTCATCAGTGATGTCATCAGTGATGTCATCGGTGATGTCATTTGAGATGTCATCAGTGATGTCATTTGAGATGTCATCAGTGATGTCATCCGTGATGTCATTTGAGATGTCATCAGTGATGTCATCAGTGATGTCACTGACCATGTCATGAATGATGTAATATGTGACATCATCAGCAGTGGATTGCGGGTGCGCAAAATATATAGTTAGTGCAACTAACTATATATGGAATTTCATTGGTTTTGTATGATTAAAATGTTCACCTAACTATATATGGTCTCAAACCTATGGTTTTTTCATTGAATTTTCAAGGTTTTGTAAATGCAAATACCTAACTATATATGGTCTCAAACCTATGGTTTTTTCTGTGAATTTCAAAGGTTTTTTGAATGCTAATTCCTAACTATATATGGCCCGAAACCTATGTTTTTTTCAGTGAATTTGCAAGGTTTTTTAAATGCTAATTCTATTAGTGGATAACGTTTTTATATATTCAAACTTTTTTTAATGCTAATTCCTAACTTTATAAGGCCTGAAACCTATGGTTTTGTTAGTGAATTCGCAAGGATTTTTAAATACTAATTCTTAACTATATAAGGCCTGAAACCTATGGTTTTTTCAGTAAATTTCAAAGGTTTTTTAAATGCTAATTCCTAACAATATAAGGCCTGAAACCTATGTTTTTTTCTTTGAATTTCAAAGGTTTGTTAAATGCTAATTCCATTAGCGGATAACGTTTAAATGTATTAATATCCTAGTGGGACCACCTGAGCAGCCCTAAGGGGTCAGGGTGTTTCTACCCTGCCCCCTTTTTGTGTTCTACATGTTTTTTTTCTGCTTTCTTGTGCCTCAGTCTACTAAGACCCAAGATGGATGCCAACACCTCCTGGTTAGAAGTGTTGACAGCCAATGAGTATGCAGCTTTCTCGGGAAGGCATGCTGATTGGCTGTCACAGTCTGTCAACACTAGCACAAGATAGATGCCAACACCTCCTGGTTAGAAGTGTTGACAGCCAATGACCATGCAGCTTTCTCGGGAAGGCATGCTGATTGGCTGCCACTGTCTGTCAACACTCAAAACCAGGAAGTGTTGGCAGCCATCTTGTGCCTTGTTAGAACCAAGGCACAAGAAAGCAGTGAAACAAAGGTGTGAAACTTGCAAAGGGGCCAGAGTAGAATCACCCTGACCCCCTAGGCCTGCTCAGGGGGTCCCACAAAGACCCCAAAGGCAAACAAAATAAAATATTTTTTTTGTAAAAATCGGGGTACGCGTACCGTGCGCGTACGGTACGTGTACCCCGCGACTTTTAAAAAAAATATATATATATTTTTGCCTTCGGGGTCCTTGTGGGACCCCCTGAGCAGGTCTAGGGGGTCAGGGTGCTTCTACCCTGCCCTCTTTTTGAGTTCTACACGTTTGTTTTTCTGCTTTCCTGTGCCTCAGTCTACCGAGGCACAAGATGGCTGTCAACAGTTTCTGTTTTGGAGTGTTGACAGACATTGGCAGCCAATCAGCATGCAGCTCGTGCGCTTGAGGTACGCTTACCGTACGCGTACGTGCGCGTACCGTAAGCACACCGGTAAGCTCACGGGTAAGCTGCTATAGATATATATATATTTTTTGAACCTTAATTTATCAAAATTCACTGGACCGCATATCTTGAGACCTAGCAAAGACACATCGGGCTAACAGTCCCTACAATTTTGCCAAGTTTGGTGGAAATCCATTCAGCCGTTCGGGCTAAAAGTGAGTCCAACCGCCCTATGGAAAATTGCATGGGGAAAACACGTTTTGGGACCCCCCCTTTTTTCTCAGCCCCCGCTTGACGAATCCCCCCCAAACTTTCAGGGAAGGACCGGAGAGTAAATGTGCCATTTTCAGGAAAATTTCAGCCAATTCCGTCCATCAACGCCAAAGTTATTCAACATAGAATTTTGAAAAATCCCATAGGAAAAAAATCCTAACTATATATACCTACTGGCGACCGGCAGTAGGTAATATATATATATATATATATATATATATATATATATATATATATATATATATATATATTACAGCTCCGAAAAACACCAAAGCGCCGCACTCCCAGGCGTGTATGTATATATATGTATATATATATAAAATTTCTATGGCAAAATGAAACCCCTCATTTTGTTCCTTTTCAAATTAAATGTATTAAGTGTTACCACTTTATTCCAATCAAGATGACTTCAGGTGTGCCATACTTTTGTCATAAGTAAGACTGTTAGCATTCTAGTTGTTCTTTAGAACACTCTGGGACATTCTGTCATTGGGCTATAGTTGGGCTACATCTGGCTGATATTTGGGCTACATTTGGGCTCTTTTGTCTCTGGTGGCCATCTTGGGAGACTGCATATCAGAATTTTTTTAATGAAATATAAGAGGATTTGAGAAGTCACTCAAAATGTGCCCTAATTTTTCTTTCTTCAGCACTAATCATAATTTCTATGGCAAAATGAACCCCCTCATTTTGTTCCTTTCCAAATTAAATGTTTTAAGTGTTAACACTTTATTCCAATCAAGATGACTTCAGGTGTGCCATACTTTTGTCATAAGTAAGACTGTTAGCACTCTAGTTGTTCTTTAGAACACTCTGGGACATTCTGTCATTGGGCTATAGTTGGGCTACATCTGGCTGATATTTGGGCTACATTTGATTTTTTTTGTCTCTGGTGGCCATCTTTGGGCTACATTGGGCTACATTGGGCTACATTTGGGCTCTAACATATATATAGCCCAATGTAGCCCAATATATATTTTTCAAAGTATTCCGTCCATCAACTCCAAAGTTATTCAACATAGAATTTTGAAAAATCCCATAGGAAAAAAATCCTAACTATATATACCTACTGGCGACCGCCAGTAGGTAATACATATATATATATATATATATATACATATATATATATATATATATATATATATATATATATATATATATATATAAAGTCTAAACAGGAAGCCCCACATTAAAGCAAAGCCACACGAAGTTCAGATCAGCACGTTTATTTGCATCCATTTCACTGCTCACTCCTCGACAGCTTTCAGAGCAATCTTTGAACATGTGAAGCCTGACGCGTTTCAGGAAATAATCCTTTCTTCAGAGGCATTGTTCACGAAGGGCTGGAAGAGCAGTTTTTGGTCGCGTCTGCTCATATAATCACTGGCACCTGCCACAGTGGGCGTGGCTAAATCGCAAAGCCTTCTGTGCCTTGTAGTACGCTGGCCCTCTTCCCACAGTGGGGCCACTCAACAGTCCTTGCAATTTGAACCAAGTATTCACCAAGTGGAGTAAAGTAAAGCGTTGTAAGCCCTCAGATTGCGCTTTGCAGCAGTGAATTCGTGCTCAAGGCAGCACCACCTGCATTGGAGCTGCTCTTGTCTTCGTTCCATCTTTACAAGCCCCTTCTCAGAGCCTGCACGAACCCTTCGTAAGGTGGGCCTCGCTTCTCGACTGGGCAAACAGCCGATATCCATAAAGTCTAAACAGGAAGCCCCAAATTAAAGCAAAGCCACACGAAGTTCAGATCAGCACGTTTATTTGCATCCATTTCACTGCACGCTCCTTGACAGCTTTCAGAGCAATCTTTGAACATGTAAAGCCTGACGCTTTTCAGGAAATAATCCTTTCTTCAGAGGCATTGTTCACGAAGGGCTGGAAGAGCAGTTTTTGGCCGCGTCTGCTCATATAATCACTGGCACCTGCCACAGTGGGCGTGGCTAAATGGCAAAGCCTTCTGTGCCTTGTAGTACGCTGGCCCTCTTCCCACAGTGGGGCCACTCAACAGTCCTTGCAATTTGAACCAAGTATTCACCAAGTGGAGTAAAGTAAAGCGTTGTAAGCCCTCAGATTGCGCTTTGCAGCAGTGAATTCGTGCTCAAGGCAGCACCACCTGCATTGGAACTGCTCTTGTCTTCGTTCCGTCTTTGCAAGCCCCTTCTCAGAGCCTGCAGGAACCCTTCGTAAGGTGGGCCTCGCTTCTTGACTGGGCAAACAGCCGATATCCATATAGTCTAAACAGGAAGCCCCAAATTAAAGCAAAGCCACACGAAGTTCAGATCAGCACGTTTATTTGCATCCATTTCACTGCTCGCTCCTTGACAGCTTTCAGATCAATCTGCGGCCGGCGCAACTTCCAAGGGACTACTTTTTTTTTAATCGTAAATATTTTAAAGAACGCATATTTTATTTTTTTATATAGCCTATGTCCATCTGCAGACCCTGACAATTACAACGATGTATCGGGTGTTTGGATTGGTGCTGTGGTTCCTGAGTTTACCTGCCTCAAAGGTTCAAAGTTCTCTCTTTATAATAGTAGTATAGATATATATATATATATATATATATATTACCTACTGGCGGTTGCCAGTAGGTAGTTATAGTTAGGATTGATTTCCATAGGGAAATCGCAACATTCTATTTGGAATAACTTTGGCGCTGGTTGAGGAATTAGCCTGAATTTTCCAGCAACTTTGCCTCGCGGCTCTCCGCTCCTTCCCTGAAAGTTTGGGGGGGATTCGTCAAGAGGGGGCCGAGATAAAAGGGGGTCCCAAAACGTGTTTTCTCCATGTTAATTTCCATAGGGCGGTCGGTCGCACTTTTAGCCCGAACGGCTGAATGGATTTTCACCAAACTTGGCAAAATTGTAGGGACTGGTAGCCCGATTTGCCTTTGCTATGTCTCAAGATATGTGCTCCAGAGGATTTTGAGTAATTTAGGTTAAAAAAAATGTATATATCTGTAAGCGCGCCCCGGTATGCGCACCGGGGAGCGCTCCGGGCGCGCCACGCGACTTGCGCACGGAAAGCTGATTGGCTCTCGGGTGTCTGTAAACATTCGAAACAGTCCGGAGCGGCCGCCATCTTGTGTCTCGGTAGGATCGAGACACAAGAGGTGGTAAAAACAAAGGGGGAAATAACCAAAAGGGGACAGGGTAGATCCCCCCTGACCCCCTAGGTTTGATGTGGGGGCCATAAAAGGGTCCCTCGGGTAAAAAAAAACAAAAAAAAAAAACGGTTTTCGCGGGGGGAGCGCCCGGTACGCGCACCGGGGAGCGCACCAGGGAGCGTACTTTGGTGAAAAATAGTTAAAATAATAGTGTAAAATAATCATTTTGAGTGATTACAGGTAGGGTAGCTCTGAAAAGAGCTTTTGGGTTCAAAAGAGCTTTGGGTTCTGTGGCTGTTTTAGGTACCTACAAGTACGTCCCACACACACTCACATGCACACAACCCCACACCCCCACACCCACACACTCCCCACACACACCTCACACACGCACACCTCCACCCACACCTAAACACCCCACACCTCCACACCGACACCTTACACATCCACACCCACACTCACACATTCCATACACCCACACTCATACACACACCTCACCACCCCCCCAACACACACACACACACACACACGCACACACAGATACCTCACAGACACACCCCACACATTCCACAGGCACACATCCGCCCCCCACACATACACACACACCTCACAGACACACCCACACATCCCACACATACACGCATATCTTACACACATACCCCCCACAACCACACACCCCCCACACACACCTCACACACCCACATTTCCACCTACACTCAAACACCCCACACACCCAGACCCGCACACACACCTTACACACCCACACCCCCACCCACATCCACATACTCTATACACCTACATACACCTATACACCTCACCCCCCCAGACACATACACACACACACCTCACAGACATACCCCACCATCCTCCACACACACCTCCCCCGCCCCCACACACATGGGGAGAACTCAGTGAAACAGTAAACCATAGGTTTCACATCAGTTATAGTTAGGAATTAGCATTTAAAAAACCTATGAAATTCACTGAAAAAACCATAGGTTTGACACCAGTTATAGTTAGCTGGAAATTTTACTCGCATAAAACCAATTAAATTCCCACGTTACAGTTAGTTGGACTCACTATAACTTGCGCGTGCAATGCACTGCTGATGACGTCACATATTACATCACTCATGACATGGCCAGTGACATCACTCATGACATCACTGATGACACCATCCTTGTGACAGAGTGACAGACCTATTTTCACTGTAATGTAACCCTTGAAACATATATTCAAAAATAGAAACTTAAATTTTCAAAAAAATGGAGATACCTATACCAGTTACAACAACCAATTCAATAATTCCACCATCTATATACACATCCACTCATTGACCAACAGTTCTATATAGTCACTCATACATATATTCACTGATCATATGTAGTGATACACCTATACATCCTGTTACACACTGACAGTCATCCAAAAGATACTCTCACACATACTCACACATGCAAATAAACTATTGAACATCCATTTATTTGCATATACAGCTATACACACACAACCGCCTTTCTTCTAAGGAAACTTACACATACTTACTCTCTTAAACAATCACTTATAGAAACACATACATATTTAAACAGGAACTCTTACAATTTCTTACTCTCACATATACTCACTTATATACATCAATAGTCACATATATTAGATTAAAACATATGTAGTTATTGATAAAGACACTACTGAGACAGTCATTCAGTCACTAACACACACATATACACACTCATCCACCCATACAGTCCTGCACATATGCTGTCTTCAAAACACATACAAAGAGAGAGTCAGTCAATCATGCATGTATGTGCTAAGTAATACCCCCACCAAACCATACAAACACTCATACTGATACTAAAAAAACATCTAATAACACATATACCTACACATGTAGCTACTCACCGACCCATGCAGCCACTTATACACAAAGTGAAACCCTAATCCATATATTTAAATATTTAAACATTACTCACTAATATATGTATTCACTAAGATACACTTAATAAGCCAGTTAACCAATCAATTTTTTTTATAAAAAAAAACATCCATTTAGACACTTATTTAAACATTTATTCTTCCATCAACTTTTACACATACATATATAAAACATATTTATTTTTCAAAAAGACACACATTCACTGGATGGTGTCATCAGTGATGTCATGAGTGATGTCACTGACCATGTCATGAGTGATGTAATATGTGACGTCATCAGCAGTGCATTGCACGCGCAAGTTATAGTGAGTCCAACTAACTATAACGTGGGAATTTCATTGGTTTTATGCGAGTAAAATTTCCAGCTAACTATAACTGGTGTCAAACCTATGGTTTTTTCAGTGAATATATATATATATATATATATATATATACACACACACACATACACACACACATATATAGCTGTATATTTATATCTATCTATCTATCTATCTATCTATCTATCTATCTATCTATCTATCTATCTATCTATCTATCTATCTATCTATCTATCTATCTATCTCTATAGATCTATCTATCACCCCCAGTACAGTGATCTGGGCCTAAATTCTTGTTTTTTGGGTCACCACGCCTCCCCAGTTTGGACGTATCGATATGTAAATCAGTCTTGACCCTGCTCCTCATGGGGGCAGTCCAGCCCAAACTGCCCAGCCAGGCCCTCCCTGGACCAGAAACAAGTATCCTCGGACCAAGCCAAAAACATAAAAATCAAGCATGTCTACCTGGATGTCACCTACGGCTATTTATGGCTCCTGAATATTGGCTCCAAAATATTGTTTGTCTAATATCATAGTCAAACTATCATCGATACAAATGTATAGAGTCATTAAATATCAAGGAAAAGTACACCATTTTTGTTTACAATAATGTTGATCTTTAAGTGGCTGAGATTCATTCAAGCAGTACATTGTTGTTGTAATTCACAACTAAGGAGCGGCCAACACGACCAGACTTGGGACCTGTGCTCACTGTGCCATTGGACTCAAGCTGCACCCTACTGTTGAGGTTCAAAAAGGCCAAAACCCATCTGAGGTTGCTTGATTTCACTGGAGTGACTCTCGCCTGGCAGTTTGGGATGGAGTGCTCCCATGAATATAAGGATCAGTACTGATTTGCATAAGGCGAGCCTCTGTCTACGGATGGTGGGTGATAAACTATTGAATTGACTAAAATACAGCCTTGATTGATTGAAAGTGGGTGAAATTAATTCAAGCATTCACTCCATCACTTTGTTGTCTGTAGTAAATAGTTGCCCAGACATTGGTTATCTTGGTTTGATGATATGTCAATGGTCACAACTCTCTGTAGTTCTGAGCATCTAAAACCCATATTTTGCACCTCTCCACGCCTGTGCAGAGTGTTACCGATGCAGCAGTGTGTCTCACGAAAGAACTTTAAAATTTTGACAGGATTACCTCAACTCTCAGAGGGCTGTGCTGTCTTTCCCTGATTACCCTCATCACATCGTAGTCCCTCTTTATTGTATTTAATGAATTTATTGGTTTCAACATCCATACCTGGCCTATCAATATGAAGACAGATGGAGGACTTTGCAAGGCATCCAGAAACACTACCCGATTGAAACCCTAAATTCTACTAATGTATTCCATCACAAAGGCGCTGGAGTAAATGCATGGAATTACATCATGGAAAGCACAGGACTAATCTTAATAACGAGCAATTATCACTGAATTAATCACTAACCTTGGGTTCCAGAGCAGTGCTGTGCTCAGCTAAAGGACATCAAAGCCTCATCAGGGGTAGTAAGCACTATATAAATGGATTAAATATACAATACAATTACAAATGAGTTAAAGAAAAGACAAGACAACAGGTCTTCTTCTATGGCCAAAGATGTGGAACTTCAACCCAATGGAAACCCGTCAATCACTTCTCCTTTCAACTCCCAAAAAAGATTAAATGCTCAATTATGAGTCTGGTGGTCCACGGACCGCCAGACTTGTGGGGGCGCGACGGTGGTGGTCCCCGACCGCCCTATTATGTTTAGGGCAGTTGGACCGCCACTGTCCGCCACATCCGCCAGGGAACCACTGTTTCCTGGTCGTGTTGCGGCGGTCAGAAGGCATAAATATGCTTGGCGGGACCACTGCCATCTGCCAAGCATATTAGGAATTTCCTCTCCGCCATCGTTTTTATGGCGGTTCCTCTTCCATGAAAACCCTGGCGGAGAGGAAACAAAGTGGACCCTGACCCCCTTGTGCCTCTGTGCCCTGGGTTGTATGCAGGGGGGCTCACGTGGCCCCCTGTGTGCATGCACCCCAGTTCCTTCACAGCATGGACTTTTCAGTCCATACAGTGCATAAACTGTTTTTGGAGTTCCCATTGCATTGCCCATTTTTAGAGGCACCACTGTGGGAACTCCGAAAAAGCCCACCAGACAAGAGGAAACTCCTAATCTGGTGGATGGCGCCACCACGACTTTGGCAGTGGGGTGGCGGGACGGACAAAATGCCACACCGCCAAAGTCGTAATCAGCCCCAAAGTCCATATTCATGCACAATCTCATTCCAGGGTGATTCTTGTGCCCCTTGTGTTTCTGATAAATGCCCCTCCCCATTAATCCTGGTCTACTGATATGCCCTGTTGAGTTTTGTTTCCCTTTTCTGCCTCCAATTCCATTCCATCTTTCACTCTTTGGTTATTCTTCACAGACTCTTTTCATACTAACAGCCTTCCTCACTTCCCCTAAGCCTCACTTTTGGTGGAATTTTCCATTTGCCATCCTCTCCTGCTTATGCTGCTGGCTTTTGATGTTTCTGGAATGGCGCTTCCTATTCTATTTACATGACTTTGTCACTTCTACGCTTTGTACAGCATTTACTTTTTACCGGTTTCACTCATCTACATTTCTCCCCCCTTTTTGCTCCTCTTTCATACATGAACTTGGTCTTATCCTCTTGCAGTAAATACTCATGATTTGTTACATTGTCTGATTCTATGCTATGATACATATCCTGTATCTCTGGATCTATTTATGTTGTTTTTATACTGTGTGCAGATACTCTTGGGTGTAGCACTCTATATAAGAATGCATAGAAAAAAAACAAGCCTGCAGCCACATCCTCCCCCCTTCTTTTTTCAATCAAGCCCCCCATCCCTTCAGTGAGTGTTCAGTGCCGGACTGGGAATTTAAAACAGCCCTGGCAAAAAATTATAAATGCAGCCCCTTGTTTTGATGAAGGAAGACTCGGGACGAGACAGGTCAGTTTAACTTCTTTAATCCATATATAGCTGGACCATCAGAGCAGAGCAGCAGCAGCCTCCGTTAAAGACCATCAACTGTCTATCCTAGAACCCCCAGTACAGAACACTTAGACATTGTGGGGCAGATTTATGTTAACTGGCGCATCCCCAGGGATGCGCCAGTTAACATGCGCCACAGTGCGCCACTGCTCCGCCACCCAGGGTGCGCCGCATTTATGATGTGGCGCACCATGGGGCAAAAACGGCACAGATGCGTGACGCATCTGTGCCGTAAAGGTGGCGCATTGCTGGAGTTGCGTCGCAAGCGCGACGCAGCTCCAGCAAGGCTCGGGGGTGCCCATCTTAACAATGCTGCGTCAAGACCTACGCCTGCTTCAAGCAGGCGCAGGCTTTTGACGCAGCATTGGCCTGAAAGTGACTGAGTGAAATCTCATAGATTTCACTCAGCCACTTTTGCGAGGCGCACCTGCCCCGGAACGCCCCCCCCCTGCGCCGGAACCCCCACAAGCGGCGCAGGGCTTTACAACGTGACGCATCTGCCTAGATGCGTCACGTTGTAAATCGTTCGTAGGGATGCGCCACGTTTACGCCGCCTTGCGTGACGCAACAGCGGCGTAAACGTGGCGCAAGGGCCTCATAAATCTGCCCCATAGTGTTCTCAGGTAGAAACATTCTATAAACAAGCCGAAGACACTACATGGGTCTTCCCTTAATATAAAATAGAAAACAAACGCTGAGAAAGGAGACAGAAAGAAAAAGAAAGAGAGAAACAAAAGAAAGATGGCAATAGAAGGAAAGAAGAAACAATAAAGAAAACAAGGATTACGTAGAAGGAAAGAAGAAAACAAGAAAGAAAACATGTATTACTTCCTAAATCTAAAAGGGATTTGTTTAACTCGAACATTGCGCCTCAGGGTAGGCTTCCCCGTACAATCTGAATTGAAAACAGTATGCGCATGAGACCTGGAGGTAGACCTACCCCCACAACCTACACCTCTCTCAGTAGTGATGTCATTAAGTAAAGTGGAATGAACAGTTCTCTTTATCAAAAGAGATTTATTCCACCACTGCCCATTGCTGAGCTTGACAGAACTTCCTCTCACATCTAAAACTCTAAACGGTGAGCTAAGCTTTGATGGACCCTTCTGTACATGAACAGGGTTTTTTATACAAACAAAATAACCTGATTTCATATCATTTTCGTATCAAAATAGGATTTTTGTTTGTTCTGGACTGACTTAACTTGTTTTCTAACACTCTCATCAGACCATTGAGTACCTTTGACCCATTTAATCATCCAAGCAGGACAAAAGTTGTAGCAGCTCTGCGTCCACGCAACAACTCAAAAGGTGAAACACCTGTAATTGAATGAGGGGTAGTAGTGTTCTCCGGTAAAAACATTCTATAAACAAGCCAAGACACGACACCCCCATGTGCATAAGTGCTAATGCTTGCTAGAATCAGAGCAACACTTTCAAGTTGCCGCTGGGCTCGCGTAACATGCCCCACGACTCCTGAGGCCAAAACCAGTGTCAAAATCGGCCTTTTGGGGCTCCAGCCTACCGGGGATTGCTCACTTGCCCAGCTGGCCAGTCCGGCCATGTTTATGTTGCTTTGCAGCTTGGAGTGTGCTACACAGGTCCTTTTACATACATGAATTCATGCATACATAAAACAGCAATTATAATGTTTATCTCACTTAAATGTTTTTCACAATGTGGACGATGGCAAAGTTCTGAACAGGTTGATAAAAAATATGTGCATCTGAGATGTAATAGCAAATTGGGATGGCAACAGAGCAAGGTGGGGAGAATCATTTCGTTGTGTTGAGAAAAGTATAGATAGTGCTTTAATGTGACAGATAAAGAATACGAGTAATGAAATATTAATTGATATGCATGGATCCCTTTGTCGCAAACAACCTTCACTCTCTAATTGCACAGTTACCAGGTACTGACAGAACTGCTATCATAGCCTGTGGATGCTTTCCCCGGTGGCTTGGTGCTCTTAGCTGCAAGATGATTAAAAGTTATGATTAGTATTAATTGCTTTTCAAATTAGCTGCTTTCCAATGATGGTGAAGTGGTATACGAGAATGATAAAGGTTTTTATATGTATGATCCTACTCCTAGGTGAAATCACTGACATGTGAAGAAGTTATTACGAGTCGAAAAAGGTACATGCAGGGAACTGCAAATACTGTGTTTTGACTATTGTTATCTCCTGCACACTTGTTTCTTTCAGATGTCAGGGAAAAAAATACTTTTATTTATTTGTTGGTTTGCATTAATAGAGTGCTCCCTCTGAGAGCCAATTTAAAGGCCTTTACTATGGGTAAACAGATACTTTAGATCCATGAGCTACAGGGCGTATTTTCAGGGATTGGAAGTTGGAGTTGTACGATACTTTCTGCATCCCACAGTTTTCCTATGAATGGGCTTGGCAGGTAAATCCTGCCAACATTAATCAAAGGTGAAAGGCATGGAGAAAAGACAACCCATGAGAAATTAGCTGTGGACAATACCAGTTCTGCATGTTATGCTTTGTTTCTAAGTGAAAACTTTAAATAAGAGGAATATAATGTACTTGACAAATACCATATCCCAGGGTAATTGTATTTACTGGGTGTGGTAAATACCTCTATGCCATCTAGCTTTCTTGTAATCAGGACAAAAGAGTATAAGAAAAGTAAATACCTGAGGGGAACAATGAAGTCTGTGCTATTGGCACTGAGGTTTTACTGTGGTGTAGGCTATTTAGACAAAATATCGAGTTGTACATATTGGGAGACAAAAATATCTGAATGAATATGCAGAAATATTGTTGTCAATAATTACCTTTTTTCCAAGGAAGTAATATCGTTGTTGGTAATACCATGTCCAATAATAGTGTTGTAAAAAGATCCTTGTTCAAGGATTTTATTATGTTTTAGTTGTTATACTAATGTTATGTGTTACTATTGTTTGCATAATTGTTGTTCATTTTTTTAATTTAGTTTGTAATTTTAAGTGATTTAAAATTATTACTTTAATTGCTGATAGTAATTTATAGTGTTGTAGTGGCTTTTTGGGCTTGTAGGGGAAAGGGTAGGTAGTTAATTAATAATTTATAATTACTGCATTAATTATTTTTAAATAAGTATGTGATTGATATAAATTATTTATATTATGTGATGCTGATTTATTTTACTTGTATTTTAGGTGCGGGTTGCCACGCTTGCAGGGCTATATTCGCTTAACTGCTGTATGAATTCCGCTGCTGCGGATTTAATGAGTGGGCCTGGCCGCTTCGGCTAACTGACATGCGCAGCACTACGGAGGTAGTGCTTGCGACGTGTTGGACATTACTTAAGTAATAGTTGATTAACAATTACTTATTCATTTATTATGAATTATTTAATTGATTAATAATGTAAATTGTATTTTAGGTGTTGGTGATGGGCTTGTAAGGATATAGGGTGGAAATTAAATTGATCAATCATTATTAATTATACATGTATTATTAATTATGGAATTGCTTATTAATTATATACATTATTTAATGCTGGTTTATTTAGGAAAATATTTGAGTTGGGGGTAACTAGAAGTAAGGGTGTAGGGTGCGGAGTTAATTAATTATTAATTAAATAATAATTATTAATGTATTTTAAATATTTAATTGATGAATAATGATCTAAAATTATGCAATGCTTATATATTTAAGTTATAATTTAGATGTGGGCTGCTGGCTTTGTAGGGTTATAGGGTAGAAAGGTTATCAAGTAACAATGAATTAATTATTATTCATTGTTAATAATTATGTAATTGATTATCAATTATTTAAATTGTGATATACTTGTTTATTTTAATTCTATTTAATGTGTTGTTTGCTAGGTTTGAAGGAGTGTAGGTTGGGAAGTTAATTAAGTTATGATTAAATTGAAAATAACTATTACATTGTTTAAGAATTTGTATATTGTTTAATTGTTTAAAAAAAATATATATATATATTATGTTAAGTAAAACATTTATATTAAGAGTTTTATATTTTCTTTAAATTAATATGATTACCGCGTGGAGTCACGGTTAAGCATGGGCGTAAAATCCGTTCCGTTCGCGGAATTTGCGGATTTTCTGAAATTTCGCGGTCCGCGAATCTCGCGAAATTGCAGAAAATTCCGCGAAATCGCATGCGGGACGGATTTTCTAAAACTGAAGTACATGAAGCACTTACAGGGTTACAGCAGGTTCCCAAGTTGAAGCTAATTTCTTTGTAACCATTTACAAAATGGTTACAAAGAAATTAACTTCAACTTGGGCACCTGCTGTAACCCTGTAAGTGCTTCCTGAGCGGCGCCTCCAGAGTTGTTGCCTACTTGCAACTATTCTCTGACCCTGGTCTGACCCTCGAAGCAGGGTCGGAGAATAGTTACAAGTATGGCACAATGCTCCAGGCTGTCACAAAAATTAAACCACAACAGGAAGCACTTACAGATAAGGAAGCAGGTGCCGGACTTGAAGCTCAAATTCAGTAACACATTAACCAGCCCCCGGTTGAGGCTGGGCAGGTGTGCTTTCTCCCCATAATCTACAGTGGTGAACCAGAGGGTGCAGTGATGAACCAGAAGGTGCAGTTGTGAACCAGAGGGTGCTGTGATGAACCAGAGGGTGCTGTAATTAACCATAGGGTGGCAGTGATGAACCAGAGGGTGACAGTGATGAACCAGAGGGTGGCAGCGGTGAATCAGAGGGTGGCAGTGGTGAACCAGAGGGTGACAGTGATCAACCAGAGGGTGGCAGTGGTGAACCAGAGGGTGGCGCTGCTAAACTGCCCGGAAGCCCTGTGGGTGTGAGCCCCTGCGCTGCTGAGCTGCACAGGGGTTCTGAGCCCACGCGCTACTGAACTGCCCCGGGGCCCAGTGGGTGTGGGCCCCCGTGCTGCTGAACTGCCCAATGCCCTCTCAGTGTGAAAATCATTCATGCTCAATTGCCTTCGAGCCCTCTGGGTGTGAACACAAATTGTGCTAAGTTCCCCCCTGCCCCCAGTACATATATACCAGTACCGCACAGCACAATTATGCTCTTGCACCATGAAGTCTGGTGCCTGGATGCTCCTGATCCGTGTAGGTGGTACCACCGTCTGTGCAGTCAAAATGTAAAGTCATAACTTGCTCCACAGCACCAATAAACACGTGTCCCCCCTGGCACTGGTATGCGCCAGAATATGCATGTATGGGGCAGTTTAGTATGAGATGGGACATTGTCCAGCAGCAGCAGCGGCATGCGCCTGAACCCACTGAGCAGGATCAGAATGGCTTTGTACCAACACGCACAGCAGAGCTATCTTGGACATCTGAAGGATTCTGGGGTCGTGTGCCAAAAGTATTTTTGCATCCATGAGTTTCCCGAGCGCCATCCCCGTGTAGCTCCTGTGACCAGGAGGCTGCTTTCTCCTCATCTGCTGCTCTGCTCGGTCTCTCACCCTTTATAAACTAGATGCATGTGACCTTGCATAGAAGCCCCGCCCGTTTGGCCCCGTCCACCACACACTAGCGGTATGAAACGTCTTCCCGCCCGTCCCCACTATAATGGCCAGCTCACTCAAGGGACCTCGGCGCCTTTTGGCGCGCTGGCAAAGTTACAGGCACACGTGGTCACATATTTGTGCAAATGGCACAAAAATCCACGAGTAATAGTTAATTAACAATTACTTATGCATTTATTATGAATTATTTAATAGATTAATAATGTAAATTGTATTTTAGGTGTTGGTGATGGGCTTGTAAGGATATAGGGTCGAAATTAAATTGATCAATCATTATTAATTATACATGTATTATCAATTATGGAATTGCTTATTAATTATATACATTATTTAATGCTGGTTTATTTAGGAAAATATTTGAGTTGGGGTAACTAGAAGTAAGGGTGTAGGGTGCGGAGTTAATTAATTAATAATTAAATAATAATTATTAATGTATTTTAAATATTTAATTGATGAATAATGATCTAAAATTATGCAAAGCTTATATATTTTAGTTATAATTTAGATGTGGGCTGCTGGCTTTGTAGGGTTATAGGGTAGAAAGGTCATCAAGTAACAATGAATTAATTATTATTCATTGTTATTAATTATGTAATTGATTATCAATTATTTAGATTGTGATATACTTGTTTATTTTAATTCTATTTTATGTGTTGTTTGCTAGGTTTGAAGGAGTGTAGGTTGGGAAGTTAATTAAGTTATAATTAAACTGAAAATAACTATTACATTGTTTAAGAATTTGTATATTGTTTAATTGTTTAAAAAAAAAAATATATATATATATTATGTTAAGTAAAACATTTATATTAAGAGTTTTATATTTTCTTTAAATTAATATGATTACCGCGTGGAGTCACGGTTAAGCATGGGCGTAAAATCCGTTCCGTTCGCGGAATTTGCGGATTTTCTGAAATTTCGCGGTCCGCGAATCTCGCGAAATTGCAGAAAATTCCGCGAAATCGCATGCGGGACGGATTTTCTAAAACTGAAGTACATGAAGCACTTACAGGGTTACAGCAGGTGCCCAAGTTGAAGCTAATTTCTTTGTAACCATTTACAAAATGGTTACAAAGAAATTAACTTCAACTTGGGCACCTGCTGTAACCCTGTAAGTGCTTCCTGAGCGGCGCCTCCAGAGTTGTTGCCTACTTGCAACTATTCTCTGACCCTGGTCTGACCCTCGAAGCAGGGTCGGAGAATAGTTACAAGTGTGGCACAATGCTCCAGGCTGTCACAAAAATTAAACCACAACAGGAAGCACTTACAGATAAGGAAGCAGGTGCCGGACTTGAAGCTCAAATTCAGTAACACATTAACCAGCCCCCGGTTGAGGCTGGGCAGGTGTGCTTTCTCCCCATAATCTACAGTGGTGAACCAGAGGGTGCTGTGATGAACCAGAAGGTGCAGTTTTGAACCAGAGGGTGCTGTGATGAACCAGAGGGTGCTGTGATGAACCATAGGGTGGCAGTGATGAACCAGAGGGTGACAGTGATGAACCAGAGGGTGGCAGCGGTGAACCAGAGGGTGGCAGTGGTGAACCAGAGGGTGACAGTGATCAACCAGAGGGTGGCAGTGGTGAACCAGAGGGTGGCGCTGCTAAACTGCCCGGAAGCCCTGTGGGTGTGAGCCCCCGCGCTGCTGAGCTGCACAGGGGTTGTGAGCCCACGCGCTACTGAACTGCCCCGGGGCCAGGTGGGTGTGAGCCCCCGTGCTGCTGAACTGCCCAATGCCCTCTCAGTGTGAAAGTCATTCATGCTCAATTGCCTTCAAGCCCTCTGGGTGTGAGCACAAATTGTGCTAAGTTCCCCCGTGCCCCCAGTACATATATACCAGTACCGCACAGCACCATTATGCTCTTGCACCATGAAGTCTGGTGCCTGGATGCTCCTGATCCGTGTAGGTGGTACCACCGTCTGTGCAGTCAAAATGTAAAGTCATAACTTGCTCCACAGCACCAATAAACACGTGTCCCCCCTGGCACTGGTATGCGCCAGCATATGCATGTATGGGGCAGTTTAGTATGAGATGGAACATTGTCCAGCAGCAGCGGCGGCATGCGCCTGAACCCACTGAGCAGGATCAGAATGGCTTTGTACCAACACGCGCAGCAGAGCTATCTTGGACATCTGAAGGATTCTGGGGTCGTGTGCCAAAAGTATTTTTGCATCCATGAGTTTCCCGAGCGCCATCCCCATGTAGCTCCTGTGACCAGGAGGCTGCTTTCTCCTCATCTGCTGCTCTGCTCGGTCTCTCACCCTTTATAAACAAGATGCATGTGACCTTGCATAGAAGCCCCGCCCGTTTGGCCCCGTCCACCACACACTAGCGGTATGAAACGTCTTCCCGCCCGTCCCCACTATAATGGCCAGCTCACTCAAGGGACCTCGGCGCCTTTTGGCGCGCTGGCAAACTTACAGGCACACGTGGTCACATATTTGTGCAAATGGCACAAAAATCCACGAGTAATAGTTTATTAACAATTACTTATTCATTTATTATGAATTATTTAATTGATTAATAATGTAAATTGTATTTTAGGTGTTGGTGATGGGCTTGTAAGGATATAGGGTGGAAATTAAATTGATCAATCATTATTAATTATACATGTATTATTAATTATGGAATTGCTTATTAATTATATACATTATTTAATGCTGGTTTATTTAGGAAAATATTTGAGTTGGGGGTAACTAGAAGTAAGGGTGTAGGGTGTGGAGTTAATTAATTAATAATTAAATAATAATTATTAATGTATTTTAAATATTTAATTGATGAATAATGATCTAAAATTATGCAATGCTTATATATTTTAGTTATAATTTAGATGTGGGCTGCTGGCTTTGTAGGGTTATAGGGTAGAAAGGTCATCAAGTAACAATGAATTAATTATTATTCATTGTTATTAATTATGTAATTGATTATCAATTATTTAAATTGTGATATACTTGTTTATTTTAATTCTATTTTATGTGTTGTTTGCTAGGTTTGAAGGAGTGTAGGTTGGGAAGTTAATTAAGTTATAATTAAATTGAAAATAACTATTACATTGTTTAAGAATTTGTATATTGTTTAAAAAAAAATATATATATATTATGTTAAGTAAAACATTTATATTAAGAGTTTTATATTTTCTTTAAATTAATATGATTACCGCGTGGAGTCACGGTTAAGCATGGGGGTAAAATCCGTTCCGTTCGCGGAATTTGCGGATTTTCTGAAATTTCGCGGTCCGCGAATCTCGCGAAATTGCAGAAAATTCCGCGAAATCGCATGCGGAACGGATTTTCTAAAACTGAAGTACATGAAGCACTTACAGGGTTACAGCAGGTGCCCAAGTTGAAGCTAATTTCTTTGTAACCATTTACAAACGGTAACAAAGAAATTAACTTTAACTTGGGCACCTGCTGTAACCCTGTAAGTGCTTCCTGAGCGGCGCCTCCAGAGTTGTTGCCTACTTGCAACTATTCTCTGACCCTGGTCTGACCCTCCAAGCAGGGTCGGAGTATAGTTACAAGTATGGCATAATGCTCCAGGCTGTCACAAAAATTAAACCACAACAGGAAGCACTTACAGATAAGGAAGCAGGTGCCGGACTTGAAGCTCAAATTCAGTAACACATTAACCAGCCCCCGGTTGAGGCTGGGCAGGTGTGCTTTCTCCCCATAATCTACAGTGGTGAACAGGAGGGTGCTGTGATGAACCAGAAGGTGCAGTTGTGAACCAGAGGGTGCTGTGATGAACCAGAGGGTGCTGTGATGAACCATAGGGTGGCAGTGATGAACCAGAGGGTGACAGTGATGAACCAGAGGGTGGCAGCGGTGAACCAGAGGGTGGCAGTGGTGAACCAGAGGGTGACAGTGATCAACCAGAGGGTGGCAGTGGTGAACCAGAGGGTGGCGCTGCTAAACTGCCCGGAAGCCCTGTGGATGTGAGCCCCCGCGCTGCTGAGCTGCACAGGGGTTGTGAGCCCACGCGCTACTGAACTGCCCCGGGGCCCAGTAGGTGTGAGCCCCCGTGCTGCTGAACTGCCCAATGCCCTCTCAGTGTGAAAATCATTCATGCTCAATTGCCTTCGAGCCCTCTGTGTGTGAGCACAAATTGTGCTAAGTTCCCCCCTGCCCCCAGTACATATATACCAGTACCGCACAGCACCATTATGCTCTTGCACCATGAAGTCTGGTGCCTGGATGCACCTGATCCGTGTAGGTGGTACCACCGTCTGTGCAGTCAAAATGTAAAGTCATAACTTGCTCCACAGCACCAATAAACACGTGTCCCCCCTGGCACTGGTATGCGCCAGCATATGCATGTATGGGGCAGTTTAGTATGAGATGGGACATTGTCCAGCAGCAGCAGCGGCATGCGCCTGAACCCACTGAGCAGGATCAGAATGGCTTTGTACCAACACGCGCAGCAGAGCTATCTTGGACATCTGAAGGATTCTGGGGTCGTGTGCCAAAAGTATTTTTGCATCCATGAGTTTCCCGAGCGCCATCCCCGTGTAGCTCCTGTGACCAGGAGGCTGCTTTCTCCTCATCTGCTGCTCTGCTCGGTCTCCCACCCTTTATAAACAAGATGCATGTGACCTTGCATAGAAGCCCCGCCCGTTTGGCCCCGTCCACCACACACTAGCGGTATGAAACATCTTCCCCACTATAATGGCCAGCTCACTCAAGGGACCTCAGCGCCTTTTGGCGCGCTGGCAAAGTTACAGGCACACGTGGTCACATATTTGTGCAAATGGCACAAAAATCCACGAGTAATAGTTAATTAACAATTACTTATTCATTTATTATGAATTATTTAATTGATTAATAATGTAAATTGTATTTTAGGTGTTGGTGATGGGCTTGTAAGGATATAGGGTGGAAATTAAATTGATCAATCATTATTAATTATACATGTATTATTAATTATGGAATTGCTTATTAATTATATACATTATTTAATGCTGGTTTATTTAGGAAAATATTTGAGTTGGGGGTAACTAGAAGTAAGGGTGTTGGGTGCGGAGTTAATTAATTAATAATTAAATAATAATTATTAATGTATTTTAAATATTTAATTGATGAATAATGATCTAAAATTATGCAATGCTTATATATTTTAGGTATAATTTAGATGTGGCTGCTGGCTTTGTAGGGTTATAGGGTAGAAAGGTCATCAAGTAACAATGAATTAATTATTATTCATTGTTATTAATTATGTAATTGATTATCAATTATTTAAATTGTGATATACTTGTTTATTTTAATTCTATTTTATGTGTTGTTTGCTAGGTTTGAAGGAGTGTAGGTTGGGAAGTTAATTAAGTTATAATTAAATTGAAAATAACTATTACATTGTTTAAGAATTTGTATATTGTTTAATTGTTTAAAAAAAAATATATATATATTATGTTAAGTAAAACATTTATATTAAGAGTTTTATATTTTCTTTAAATTAATATGATTACCACGTGGAGTCACGGTTAAGCATGGGCGTAAAATCCGTTCCGTTCGCGGAATTTGCGGATTTTCTGAAATTTCGCGGTCTGCGAATCTCGCGAAATTGCAGAAAATTCCGCGAAATCGCATGCGGGACGGATTTTCTAAAACTGAAGTACATGAAGCACTTACAGGGTTACAGCAGGTGCCCAAGTTGAAGCTAATTTCTTTGTAACCATTTACAAAATGGTTACAAAGAAATTAACTTCAACTTGGGCACCTGCTGTAACCCTGTAAGTGCTTCCTGAGCGGCGCCTCCAGAGTTGTTGCCTACTTGCAACTATTCTCTGACCCTGGCCTGACCCTCGAAGCAGGGTCGGAGAATAGTTACAAGTATGGCACAATACTCCAGGCTGTCACAAAAATTAAACCACAACAGGAAGCACTTACAGATAAGGAAGCAGGTGCCGGACTTGCAGCTCAAATTCAGTAACACATTAACCAGCCCCCGGTTGAGGCTGGGCAGGTGTGCTTTCTCCCCATAATCTACAGTGGTGAACCAGAGGGTGCTGTGATGAACCAGAAGGTGCAGTTGTGAACCAGAGTGTGCTGTGATGAACCAGAGGGTGCTGTGATGAACCATAGGGTGGCAGTGATGAACCAGAGGGTGACAGTGATGAACCAGAGGGTGGCAGCGGTGAACCAGAGGGTGGCAGTGGTGAACCAGAGGGTGACAGTGATCAACCAGAGGGTGGCAGTGGTGAACCAGAGGGTGACAGTGATGAACCAGAGGGTGGCAGTGGTGAACCAGAGGGTGGCAGTGGTGAACCAGAGGGTGGCAGTGATGAACCAGAGGGTGGCAGTGGTGAACCAGAGGGTGGCAGTGATGAACCAGAGGTTGCCAGTGATGGACCAGATGGTGGCAGGGGAGAACCAGAGGGTGGCAGTGGTGAACCAGAGGGTGCTGTGATGAACCAGAGGGTGCTGTGATGAACCAGAGGGTGGCAGTGATGAACCAGAGGGTGACAGTGATGAACCAGAGGGTGGCAGCGGTGAACCGGAGGGTGGCAGTGGTGAACCAGAGGGTGACAGTGATGAACCAGAGGGTGGCAGTGGTGAACCAGAGGGTGACAGTGATGAACCAGAGGGTGGAAGTGGTGAACCAGAGGGTGGCAGTGGTGAACCAGAGGGTGGCAGTGATTAACCAGAGGGTGGCAGTGGTGAACCAGAGGGTGACAGTGATGAACCAGAGGGTGGCAGTGGTGAACCAGAGGGTGACAGTGATGAACCAGAGGGTGGCAGTGGTGAACCATAGGGTGGCAGTGATGAACCAGAGGGTGGCAGTGGTGAACCAGAGGGTGACAGTAATAAACCAGAGGGTGGCAGTGGTGAATCAGAGGGTGGCAGAGATGAACCAGAGGGTGGCAGTGGTGAACCAGAGGGTGGCAGTGATGAACCAGAGGGTGACAGGGATGAACCAGAGGGTGGCAGTGATGAACCAGAGGGTGGCAGTGGTGAACCAGAGGGTGCTGTGATGAACCAGAGGGAGCAGTGATGAACCAGAGGGTGACAGTGATGAACCAGAGGGTGACAGTGGTGAACCAGAGGGTGCTGTGATGAACCAGAGGATGGTGCTGCTAAACTGCCCGGAAGCCCTGTGGGTGTGAGCCCCCGCGCTGCTGAGCTGCACAGGGGTTGTGAGCCCACGCGCTACTGAACTGCCCCGGGGCCCAGTGGGTGTGAGCCCCCGTGCTGCTGAACTGCCCAATGCCCTCTCAGTGTGAAAATCATTCATGCTCAATTGCCTGGGAGCCCTCTGGGTGTGAGCACAAATTGTGCTAAGTTCCCCCCTGCCCCCAGTACATATATACCAGTACCACACAGCACCATTATGCTCTTGCACCATGAAGTCTGGTGCCTGGATGATCCTGATCCGTGTAGGTGGTACCGTCGTCTGTGCAGTCAAAATGTAAAGTCATAACTTGCTCCACAGCACCAATAAACATGTGTCCCCCCTGGCACTGGTATGCGCCAGCATATGCCTGTATTGGGCAGTTTAGTATGAGATGGGACATTGTCCAGCAGCAGCAGCGGCATGCGCCTGAACCCACTGAGCAGGATCAGAATGGCTTTGTACCAACACGAGCAGCAGAGCTATCTTGGACATCTGAAGGATTCTGGGGTCGTGTACCAAAAGTATTTTTGCATCCATGAGTTTCCCGAGCGCCATCCCTGTGTAGCTCCTGTGACCAGGAGGCTGCTTTCTCCTCATCTGCTGCTCTGCTCGGTCTCTCACCCTTTATAAACAAGATGCATGTGAACTTGCATAGAAGCCCCGCCCGTTTGGCCCCGTCCACCACACACTAGCGGTATGAAACGTCTTCCCGCCCGTCCCCACTATAATGGCCAGCTCACTCAAGGGACCTAGGCGCCTTTTGGCGCGCTGGCAAAGTTACAGGCACACGTGGTCACATATTTGTGCAAATGGCACAAAAATCCACGAGTTTGCGGTAAAATTCGCGAACTCGCTCATTTTGTTTGCCATTTCGCACGAATTCGCGGACCGCGAATTCGCACATTTTGCCCATACTTAGTCACGGTGCAGCTTATCGGACTCCCGTCCGCACATGTGTGTCTCCTATAAAAGCCACATCTGCCCTTTTAGCCTGCAGATTTGAGAGCAACTTCTTCCATTTGATGTAGTGTGTCAGAGGCCATTAACATTCCACAAAAAAAAAGTGTAAGCGATGGGGGAGTAGGAGGGGGAACGAGATAGGGGTGGACATGTTGAAACTGGGGGTCGGCAGTAGCGCCAGGTGGCATTAAACTGTTATTGGGTCCAATGTAGGAAAGGTAGGAGGGCATGAGATATGTGGATATGTGCGCTGCTGCAGGCTGTCAGGGGTCGAGGGGGGTGGGGAGGGGAGGCGGGGACATCGTAAGGTCAGGCCAGTACATGGGGAGTAATAGAGAGAGAATGATCACAGATAGGAGGGGGGTAAGAGGTGGGGCGACAGAGAGAAGGGGGCAAGAAGAAGGGGGGCAGGAAGAGGGCAAGCTGGGGAAGGGGCGGGTACACAGGAGGTGCACCGTTCGGGGAACACCAATTGGTATGAGATGGAGGCCAATTAAGGGGGGACTGAGGAATGTATCAAGGGGGAGAGAGTGGGAGGTTGAGTCAGTGGGGAGAAGAGGGGCATGGGCATGAAAGGGAGAACAGGCAATCCATGTAAGAATAAAGGCACATTGTGGGGAACACTGAGCTGTGTACCATGGGTCTAAACTTGCAGAGGGGAGGTGAAGAGCGGGCCCCTACAGGAGGCAGGGCAAACTGAGGGATACAGGAGCATGGGCATTGTCGCTATTGGAATCGTGCATGAGCAGAAGGCAATTGCCAGAGCTAATGGAGGGGGGAGGCCAATGAGAGAGATAAGAGTTTGCCAAGTGTGCGTGATGGTGGGGAGAATTGGAGGGTATGTAAGTGAGGGCACTAGGTACCACCAACACTATGTAGAGCAGGAGCTGACAATTCCGTCAGTGGAATGGGGTAACCATATTAATTTAAAGAAAATATAAAACTCTTTTTGTTTTTATTTAACATAATATATATACGACATGATCAACATGGAGGCCGGGCTGGGAAATGGACCACTGCCCCCAGACTGCCGTGCTTCCCTGCACCAGGAGGAGCATAAAAATCATCACAGTGTCCGCTGCACCAAGGGCTGGCCCGTTCTTGCCTGTCATTGCCAGGAAGAGTCAGGGCAGGGCTAGCCCATTCTGTTTGGCTCTCTGATGATCTTATGAGGAGTCATCATTGCTCCATAAGGCACTGCTGCTCACCTGTTTTCTTGTTAGCTGGCCTAGGAATAATTGCTGATCGTCTTCCAACCTGTTTCCTGGCACTGACTATTTGGTCTGACATTGTGCAAGATTTTCAACCCCCCTTGGCCAACCCAACCATCTGCCAATAACTGCCCTCTTAAGTTCTTCCATCTGTCCATCAGGAAAGGTGTTATTTTTAACATTTTGAATCCTGTGACTATTGAAGGGACTCCTGCCTGGTGTTTTTAAACTGCTTTATTGTGTGGGTTACAGTTTTTTGGTGGTATATAACCCCCTGTTAGCCCAAGTGCTCATTTTTACTCCTGTTAGGCAACCTCTCTGTAAAGCGCTGATAAGGTTCGGACTCATGACCACATCCTGTTTTGTAGGAATAACAGGAGAAAACCCATAAACCTCGTTGGGATGGGTGTATCGTGTGTGAAAGAACAAATCCCAACAGGTATTATGCAGAGACAATTTCAAATATGTATGCCATAGGCATTACAGAAGGAACAGAAACAAGGAGTCAATTGATTTAGAGAAAGGTAGTATTATTCACCAAGGAACAGAAAGGGAAATTATTCATAAGCAATTACAGTTAAGACAGCACTGTAAAGACTAGATCTTATGACAACCCAGTGACACTTGGTGCAAGGTGCTATGTACAATTGGTGAAGTGAGCGTGCAAGTGCTTTAAGAACAGCATTGGCGGCGCATTCAACAAAGTATATACATCAATCAAAGGCTCCAAAAACAAGTTACAATCACTTGGAAAACAATTATTTCTTCAGGAGCACTAGGCGTGATATGCGTCATGTAATTCAAGCTGAAAGGTCGACGGCGTTTCGATCCCCATTAGTCGGGATCGTCATCAGGACAGAGTTGTCGATAGGTACAGTGCTCACATTGAATAGTATCCTGTATTTAATTGTCCGGTTTGTAACCATGCTAATGTACGTATGGCCACCAAATAGACTATTCCCGTGTATCTAACTATCCGGTTTTATACCACTTGTCGTTATATGTAACAATCTGCCACATTCTCACAATTGTTTTAACTTATGCTCATGGGTGTCCAGCGCACATGACTCAATTGTAGACCGCTCTCTGTGAGCACATAAACCTGAATGTTTCGCATGCCCACACTCGCATTAATTTCTACTGGACTTAATCCTCCCCGCAGGGTTGTTTACATCTAGCCCTCTTCCAACGTCGGGTTTTCACGCCCGTGCCACGTCATGTAATCCAGCCTTGCTCCTGACGCTGGTCTGGAACAGTCAGTTCCTGTTTATCCTCGTTACCTTGGTTACCACCCTGCTTGTCTCTCGATCCAGCTCGAGCCACCCCCCCTTTCCCCGCCCTATTCCCCTCCAACTGCCAATGGCACTGTGACACTCCATTGGAACTCCCCATACCCCGCCCACCTCCAGCGCTCGGTCACCGCCCCTCACTCGCCGCTTCCTGGTTATCACCGAGGTAGCTGAGACGCCACGTACAGCTCCAGCATTCATTGCCGGTAAACTCCACGCCAGATGAGCCCATCATTGCCGTCTGACGCCCTGCTTAATTCAGGTAAGCCTTGCCGACTCGACAAGAGCGCTCGCCTTAATCACGCTCCAATTCGAACAATGGTTTATTACCTTCTGTTTAATTCCGGCACCCAGTAATGCGGATCCTTATCATTCTTCTGCCCCTTTAGGCGCTGTCTCCCCCACGTGCCGCCCAAATCCAAGCCACGATCAGGTAATTTTCTCGCACTTTGGATTGGTTTTCAGTAGACTAACACGCTCCCCTTCTTACCCTCTACCTGTTCCTCCGCAGCACCAGGCCCATTTTTGCCGCCTCGGATTCCTGCTAGCCACGCATCATTGCTTGGCTGCATTGTGAGTGTCCATCTAATTATTAAACTTGCCACCTATTCACTTACCGGCAGTTTCGCATACTCTAGCGATTCCAATCAATCCCTCCACGCTAGCCACCCCCTATTTTCACCCTTCTCCCCTCTCCGGCCACCACTCCAGCCACACCCTTTACACAATATACCTTTAATGGCTAAGGTTTTACCATCATCCATTCACCGTTTCACCCCCAACTCGTACCCTTACCATTTCCCCCGCTCAAATATGCCCTTCTTTGCCAACAGCACTGTACCTATCGACAACTCTGTCCTGATGACGATCCCGACTAATGGGGATCGAAACGCCGTCGACCTTTCAGCTTGAATTACATGACGCATATCACGCCTAGTGCTCCTGAAGAAATAATTGTTTTCCAAGTGATTGTAACTTGTTTTTGGAGCCTTTGATTGATGTATATACTTTGTTGAATGCGCCGCCAATGCTGTTCTTAAAGCACTTGCACGCTCACTTCACCAATTGTACATAGCACCTTGCACCAAGTGTCACTGGGTTGTCATAAGATCTAGTCTTTACAGTGCTGTCTTAACTGTAATTGCTTATGAATAATTTCCCTTTCTGTTCCTTGGTGAATAATACTACCTTTCTCTAAATCAATTGACTCCTTGTTTCTGTTCCTCCTGTAATGCCTATGGCATACATATTTGAAATTGTCTCTGCATAATACCTGTTGGGATTTGTTCTTTCACACATCCTGTTTTGGGCAGTGAAGGATGGGAAAAAGGAAAGTTATGGAGGGTTCTGGGGGTGGACCAGAAGGTAAGGGGAAAAAAGCAAATAAATTGTCAAAGCACTCAGGCAACAATAGCATTTTAGACCGAACTGATTGCCTGCTTCACGAATGTGAAGGCATGTTAGATGCTGAGTCAGCCCCCACTCTATGCACTGCTGTTAGTCAATCTTCTATTAGTTCCACCAGCCCTAGTGGCTCACTAATTATCCCGGATATGTTCAGGAGACCGTTAACCAAGGGGGCTCTGTCGAGCAATCAGGGGGAAGCAATTCACATTGTGAGTGTCCATTCACCCCCGAGAAACTCTATTAGCTGTCCGACAAGTCAGCCTGAGCCTGCACTCCAGTGCACCAACAGGTTCACTCCCCTTTTGGACCTAATCGATGATCCGAAGGGTGATCCCATTTCTCAGCCTCCCGATGTGTTTGGTGAACTGACATCTGCACCTGCACCCACACCCGCACTCAACCTTGGTTGCCAGAATCAATGCACTCACCATCTTATTAGTGATCTAAGGGCAGGAATAGGTGCTATGAGATCTATGATCGATGGCCTTACAATGTTAGTTAAACAATTACTACAGAGTGGCCCACGACCTCTACTGCCCATTGAGTGTGCACAGGGAATAGCCAATAAACCCATCAACATCAGATCTACCCTACATCTGCTCAGTATACACAAAAGGGACTGCACTTCTCATAGGTGTCCTTATTTACAGCCTGTTGTTATCACACACACCCAGGCAATACCCCAACTTAATGCCACTCAAACCAACTATATCCCTAATGCAATCGCAGAGAATAGCCTCTTTAAACACCACAGGACAAGAAGCTAAATTTTGCAACAGGAGCCAGCACCGCCAAAACAAGACAGGATACAGTCAACATCATTAGTTTCCCCTCATTTGCCAGCTACCCCGAAAATGTATATGGTCAACGTTCCTAAACTTGCAGGGAGAGTGGGGCTTGAGGAAGAAGTCGAACTGACTAATAAAGCGATCCACTGGATCTCTCATGTCAGGGCATGCCAATCCGTGAAGATATTGTAAGGGCAAAAAGATGCACATCCCCGACCAGCCTTACGACTGCATTGAATTAACACTCAAGGGGATAGACCTGGCTGAAAATCTCCTCGCCCTAGAATATCGAACCTACTACCCTGATGGTTCTTTAATTCAATTCAAACACTGTATCCCCCAGGTGCAGAGAAACCCTAATTCACTCGCCACCTTGGGTGGGACAATCAGAGGCTACCAACTACAGACAAACGATTGACTTTTGGGGCAAGAGTATCAGTATGTTAGGCCTCTCCCTTCTTATCCCACTAATACAACTACCAGTGTTAGTCCACTGGTGCACAGAGGATGACTCAAATTAGGGGGGATGGAACACCGCAAGAACCAGAAGAGGAAGGCCCTTCAACCATCTTTAGTGGGTCGAAATATCAACCCTCAAGCACTGATCCAGGCTCCTACTAGCTTGTGCCCTACCAGCCTAAGTGTTGCATTGCTCTCCAGCCTGAACCCAACTGGCAGCTTAGATTAGTTTCCTGGAATGTGGCAGGACTAAGTAGCAAAATGCCTCTCTCTCACCGGAATAGCTTAATTCAAGGATTTTACATTTGCGTCTTCCAGGAGACCTGGAGCTTGGTCCCCTTTTTAAATTTGATATGCATGCTACTGTTCACCAGCAACCACTAGAGTGAGAGGGCACCCAACAGGGGGTCTGATAATGTAGGTGGGGATTCCATTGGGATGCCAGATCACCCTCTTTCCAAGTCCCAGTCCAGACATTCTGGGGATTCATATAAAGGGTCCCCTGGGGGGAGATTATATTGATCTATTAAACATCTAAGTGAGGGGGACCAAAGTGGGGAGACCTTCGCCAACACTCAGGCATTTGGAAGAGAGCTTAGCCAGGTGCCCAACTCACTCCAAACCAATAGTAGTGGGCAACGCTAACACCACTTTTGAACTCTTGGACAGAGAGATATAATGGGCATGAATAAAGACAACCTCAAATGGCCTATTCCTGATTTAGATCTCCCTCCCTTAAAAAATGGATGAAGTTGGGGCTCCAAGTGAATGCCCTAAATGCTGAATTCCAGCTATGGGCTGTGAACGGAAGAACTACCTTTGATAGACTGAGTGCGAACATGTTTAATATGAACAGTGGCCCATCCCTCATTGACTACATCCTTCTTGATGTGAGACTCTGGAGAGACGTGGTCGACATGAGTGTGGGTGCCACAACCAATAGTGACCTTCTCTGTCTCAGCATGAAGCCCTTGTGGGATGCTCATTCCAATCCCATGAGAAGCTTCCCCTGAGCAATACAAGCAGGTCTACCCATCTAATGACAGGTGAGAACTAAAATGGCGGAAGATAGTTCTGCAAGAAGATAACATTAGGGGTATACAGCACGATTTGGAAGTAGGTACCCTTGAGCTTCAGTCTTTGGTCGCAAGTACTGGTGGAGCGGTCAAAGTAGTTACTGTCCATTTCTCATATCTTTGATCCTATATCATCGTTTCAAGGACATACCGAAGGCTTAACATCCCAAAAGGGGGAACAGCCTCGTGGTACACAAGGGATTGAAAACCAAGTATTTAATTTTAGCCTCTGCCATCAAAGCCAAGGATAGCGCTCTAATCAAAGCCTCTAGGAAGCATTATAAGGCAACTTTGCATCATGTGAGATGGGCGTGGGATTAATCCCGATGGCAGCAATTAAAGGAAGCATGTGCGGAGAAAGATACTAAGTATTTCTGGTCCCTAGTCACTTGGGGCAACCAATCAGGGGGCAAACACCACCCACTTACATAACAGGTCAGGCATGGTTTGACCATTTTTGGAAGCTTTATTCAGATTCTGAGGACACGTCCCCATTGGAGAATGTTGGCCTCTTTAGCCAGCCTTCGAAAAATGAATTTTTCACTTTGGGTGAGTTCGAGACCTCTTTATGTCGAATAGTACAGTCCAAAGCTACAGGGCCTGATGGCCTACCGGGGGATTCATTTTTATCAGATATTTCAATCTGGGCTCGCTTCATCTTACTTTTGACAAAACGCCAAAGCCAGCGGCGCTCCAGTCCCAGGGTCATGGAAGAGGGCAGAGGTGGTCCCAATTTACAAAGAAGGGGATAGAGATGAGCCTTCCAATTATAGGCCCATTAACCTGATGGATGCCCACCAAAAGTTTTGTTGTAGAGCCCTTTTGCACAAAATCCAGTCTTGGGTGGAAAATAATGCAATCTTATCCCAAATCAAGCTGGTTTTCGGGAAAAGACAGGGACAATCGATAAAGTATTTCGTCTCCTGCTTCTTTGTTGGAAAGTCATAGTGATTTGTCAGGGCAGTCTTAATCTAGCTTTTATTGATTTAAAGACTGCCTTCAATTTAGTCCCAAGGCACAAACTATGGCATGTGCTTGATGGTATGGGTATCCCGTTACCTGCACAGATCAGATGGGGTCGCGGGGGCAACTCACAGAGCGTATTCCTGTCAGTAGGGGAGTTTGCCACGTTGTGTTTTGGCACCCACTCCCTTCTCTCTGTACATGAATGGAGTACTTCTTTTCTTGCAACAAGAACTCGCCGATGCACCAACCTTGGGGGCGGGGGGGGTAAGGTAGCTACCGTTTTGTTTGCAGACGACACCCTGCTGGTGTCTAAGACCCTGGCGAGACTTCAACTTTTACTCAAAAGTTTCCATCTTTTGTGCGATACCAGGGGTTTGGTAATTAACACCACAAGAACCAAATTCACGGCGTTTAACCCCCACAAGTCTTATAAAGTTAGCCCAATATTACGAGGGATCCCCTTGGAAAGAGTCATTACTTTTGACTATCTAGGTGTTCGCCTCCCAGATAAAATGTAGAGGAAGCCCCACCTAACCAAGATGCTACTGGGCCATAAGCGCGTCACAGGGTTCCTAGGGAAGGAACATCGCTCTTCGCATAGCAGACCTGTAGCTGCCGCCCTGCCGGTCTATGATCTGAAAGTAATCAGCACAGCCCTGTACGGCGCAGAGGTGTGGGGATTTGACAATATATCTGAGAGCAGCAGATCAGACCACAACTTTCTTTTGAGCCTCATGACATTGCCTCACAGCACCCCACTTACTCCCCTAATGCTTGTTATGGGCAGACACCCTATCAGCAACATAGTGAAGCTACGCCCGTTGCTTTACTGGGCTCGCATCATGAGTACCCCGGAGCTACTGCCCTATTCCATCTAGATAGATGCAACAAGGTAGGGTAGATGAAAAATGGCATCCGATGTTGGGCATCAGGCCTTTTGGGAAAAAACATATCCATCCTTGCTTTAAAAAAAGGTACTAAAGCAACGTTAGTGGGAATGGGTTGAGCAGTTAATTAAGTCAAATCAGGGAAAACTTACCACTGAATTTCATCTCCATAAACAGGTCAGATCATTGGAATCCTACTTAGACCTAATTCAGGTCCCCTAGGATGGACGCTATACATTCACTTTAGGTTTGGCACCCTTCCTGTTGGTGAGCTAACAGCTAAGGGGCACTCAGCTGATTACGCCAGATCAGCCGCCCAGGATGCAAGGCACCAGTGAATTCCATTGCCCATGTGCTGTTTGCATGTCCTGTTTATGTGCAACCCAGGTCCAAATGGTTAACTTAAAACCGATCTGCCGGCAATTGGGCACACGGAACCATTGGAAAGCCTTGCGTATTCTAAAATCGGATTATAGACCCCTTTTTGCCTGTGCCGTGGCCACGATTTTACGCCATATGTGGGGCATTAGGAGGAAGGGCCGAATGAGAGAACTATAGTAAGCAGCAGGCTGGTCTTGAGACCTAGCTTCCCATGGGCCTTAGTAGTTTTACCCACGAAAACCCAGCAGACGCATTGCATAAGCACTTTATTGCAAATCGATCACCCCACTAGCTCTGTCACGGGAGGGCTCAAAAGGCCAACAACATGACTGTTTTGTATAAAGATCTATTTAGTATATCCTAACTATTGTAATATCATGTTAGTGCTTCTTGTCCATCGATACAGTTTTAAGCTAATTTTAACTTCTGAAATCCTTTGTAGTTACTTTTGTTACTTTTTGCTAGACTTTTTTTATATCTTTTATCGGTATAATTTAAATCAAATGAATTCTAATTTTTATTATAAGAATGAGTTTGTATGACAAATTATTTTTAACTGGCTCACGTTGAACCGTCATAGTATTCTTTCACTGGTACATAAATTGGATCGTTTCTAATTTTCGTTGGCGCCGGTAGCTGTACCGAGCACCTTAAGCAATTTTCACATGCTGGTTCAAAATGACACCATCTCATTGGCAGTATGATGCAGAAACCCAGTTATGTGAATGGAAGATTCCATATGCCTATTGTGAAATGTGCTGTATGAATCACTAATTTCTCATATTCTTAATTATATTTTTCTATGTGTGCCTTTTTAAGCTTTTCTGATACAAGGTTTCGAAATAAAGCTTAATGAGTATGTATATATAAAAAAAAAAAAAAAACAATTAAAACATTTTACAAATTGTTAAACAACGTAATATTATTTTCAATTAAAGATAATTAACTTCCCAACCTATACTCCTACAAACCTAGCAAACAACACCTAAAATATAATTAAAATAAACAAGTATAACATAAGTTCAATAATTGATAATCAATTACAAAAGTTATTAAGAATGAATAATAATCAATTAATTGTTACTTGATCACGTTTGTACCCTACAGAACCAGCAGCCCACTCTAAAACATAACGAAAATATATAAATATTAGATAAATATTCATCAATTAAATATTTAAAATGCATTATTATTTATTATTCAATTATTACTTACTTAACTTCCCACCCTCTACCCCTACTTCTAGTTACCCCCAACTCATATATTTTACTAAAATCAATCAGTATTACATATTGTATATAATTAATGAGCAATTCCATAATTAATAATACATTTATAATTAATAATTATTGCTTAAATAACTTTCCACCCTATATCCTTACAACCCCATCAACCCACTATTAATTTTACACAATTTACATAATATTTATTCAATTAAATAATTCATAATACATTCATAATTAATTGTTAAATAATTATTACTTAATTAACTCCCCACCCTATAGGCCTGCAAGCACAGCAACCCGCACCTAAAATATAAGTAAAACTAATCAGCGTTACATAATGTACATCATTTATATCATCACATACTTATTTAACAATAATGTATTAATTATAGATAAATTATTACTTAACTTTCCACCCTATCCCCTTACAAGCCCAGCAAGCCACTACAACACTATAAATTACTATCAGCAATTAAATTAATACTTTAAATCACTTAAAAGTACAAACTGTATTAAAACAAATGAATAACAATTATACAAACAATAGTAAAACATCCTATTAATATAAGAACTAAAACATATTAAAATCTTCGAAAATCGATATTTTTTACCACTATATTATTGAAAATGGTACTACCAACAATATTATTACTTACCTAAAAAAAATAACCTGGAATAAATTATATTTTTGACAACACTATTTCCGCATATTTTTTCAGATATTTCTGTCTCCCAATATGTCCAATCGATATTTTGTCTAAATAGCCTCCACCACAGTAAAACCTCAGTGCCAATAAGCACATACTTTGTTGTTTCCACCTAGTTTTTACTTTTCGTATTTTCTTTTGTCCTAAATACAAGAGAGCCAGATGGCATAGAGGCATTTACCAAACCAAGTAAATACCATTACCTTGGGATGTGGTTTTTACCAAGTACGGTACGTTCTACTAATATCAAGTTTTCACTTGAGAACAAAGTTGCTACACATTTTGACATAAAAACTCACATTCTTCACAATATGCAATCAGGGGTATTTGAAACCATATCTCTAAGATGCAAAATGTTTTTTTTTTGTTTTCCTTTACAAACTTAACACACAATGAAATACACTGGAATAAATTATATTTTTGACAACACTATTTCTGCATATTTTTTCAGATATTTCTGTCTCCCAATATGTCCAATCGATATTTTGTCTAAATAGCCTCCACCACAGTAAAACCTCAGTGCCAATAAGCACATACTTTGTTGTTTCCACCTAGTTTTGACTTTTCGTATTTTCTTTCGTCCTAAATACAAGAGAGCCAGATGACATAGAGACATTTACCACACCAAGTAAATACCATTACCTTGGGATGTTGTTTTTACCAAGTACGGTACATTCTACTAATATCAAGTTTTCACTTGAAGACAGTTGCTACACATTTTGACATACAAACTCACATTCTTCACAAAATGCAAACATGGGTATTTGAAACCATATCTCTAAGATGCAAAATGATTTTTTTTGTTTTCCTTTACAAACTAAACACACAATGAAATACACTGGAATAAATAATTTTTTTGACAACACTATTTCTGCATATTTTTTCAGATATTTCTGTCTACCAATATGTCCAATCGATATGTTGTCTAAATAGCCTCCACCAGAGTAAAACCTCAGTGCCAATAAGCACATACTTTGTTGTTTCCACCCAGTTTTGACTTTTTGTATTTTCTTTCGTCCTAAATACAAGAGAGCCAGATGGCATAGAGGCATTTACCACACCAAGGGATGTGGTTTTTACCAAGTACGGTACATTCTACTAATATCAAGTTTTCACTTGAAAACAAAGTTGCTACACATTTTGACATAAAAACTCACATTCTTCACAATATGCAAACAGGGGTATTTGAAACCATATCTCTAAGATGCAAAATGATTTTTTTTGCTTTCCTTTACAAACTAAACACACAATGAAATACACTTCAGGTCAAAAGAAAAAATGCATTGTGGTGAATTTTTTGTAGGCTATAGATGGGAAATATCAATCTCAAGGGGAAGAAATTGGGTTAGTAGCTAAGATGGATTTAAAATCTGTGCAAGTAATAGGCCCGCAATTGTCTCCATATTGGGAACCAAGTACCCCACTGCAGCACTTGACTCTCTCAAGATGGAGAAGCAAAACACTCCAAGGCCTATTCAGGGGAGGAGGTCTGGGCTACTAATCGCCTTTTGCTGGCTCACAATAGCAATACTCAATAAAATGACTGTCCAGTCGGCCAGTCAGTGCTTTTCTTTGAAAAGGAAAAGTACATTTATTGCACACACACTAAAAAATACTACGCATTAATTACAAATATATACATCCGGTAGATGCAATTACCTCTGTGTCACAGCTGTTTGGCCCTCAGTGGGTGATGTGCCCAATAATCACAATACCCCCTTCCCTATACCAGATAAACATCACAATATAAAGGGGTGTTATTTTGAATAAAGCAGGCCTTTTGGCTTTGTCACAGGGTCATCACAATAAAATGCAATACAGACCTATTGGTTTTGCCAAAGCTTGACCACACTAATAAAACAATATTAATATGTTAAGCTAATGGAATACATAGCTATATTAAAATGCAATCATGATCATGTATAAAGGCCTTACAATACACACCCGAACTGAAGAGCAAAAGCTACAAATCTGGGAATGCTTTCTTGAGGGTTCTAAAATCCCTGTGCCCAGAAACCTAGAATGAGACAGGCTGCTACCCTCCCCCAGGCCCAAAAACACTCCAAGATCTACGTTGGTGGTGCCTCTTCCTGTCTTGGGGTGCCACAGGAAATAAATTATAATTGAAACTCACCCATCTGGGCATTATGGGGCACTCCAGGCCCAAAGAAATGCAATTGTTACTCTTTTTAATTTTCATCTTGGGTGTCCCGGTCCCATTTGAGGCACTCACTCATTTGCAGGCATTATTGAGGGCTTGTGGGGAATCTCCATAGCCCCGGCAGCCCCACTGGCTCCCGAACATGCTGCATTTCTGCACAGCAGATGGAGCCAGAATTACACTTTCTGCTCTCTTTTTTTTTTCTCCTGCAATGTTGAAATGCTTTACTGACAGAAAGCATACAACCGGGTGGTTTTTGTCATCCATATCTTTATCACCTATCAAACACTGAAAGCGCGTGACCAGGATTAAAAGAAGAGCATACTATTTTTACCGGTCTACGAGGAAAATGCCCCAAACTACCCCCAAAGCAGTCCAGCGCATTCACAATCACACCGCTTTACTTACTTCGTCATGAGTCCTGACTATAGGGCTACCTCTCTACCCGCAGTCTCTCGAGAAACGATAAGTCCAACATAAAAGGGTAAGGACGCATGAAATGGTTTAGTGATGGTAAAATGTCACCTGTTGATAGGTGGTAAAGATATGGATGACAAAAACATACCAGGGTGTATGCTTTTAATGGTGCATGATGATATGGAATGGGTGTAGAATCTCTACACGCTAAACCTAGTTATTACGGAGCGTGTGGTGATGTGCAAATAACACTACCACTCACATGGGGGTGTCTGGGGGTTCCAGACACCCTCTGAGTGCTCTAGAAAAATGTGAGCACCCCAGGCATGATGCATGAACGTGTGCTAAACCTCCCTCATAGACTGGGGTTCTGGATAATATGAGCTCAATGAGTTGGACCGATGAGCTAACAGTAAAAAAACTGGTTCTTCGACAGGTTGGACATGACATATGTATGATAGCAAGGTCTGGTGGCTCAGTGGACTAATGCATCCACTGCAGGGGCCTGTGTTCGACCTCATGGTCACAGGTTCAAATCCCGTCAGGGCCACTTAGCCTTTCATCCATCTGAGGTCGATAAAATGAGTACCATTGAGATGGGTCGAAAAAAACATCGGTTATTCAGCCCCAAGAGACCTTTGGGTGAACATGCGCTTTACAAATACACATGTTATGTTATGTTATACCAAATTACTGGATCAAGGATAAGTATATATCGGACAGGTCCTCAAAGTGCAGCTTTCTGCACTTTGTATCAGATTCAAGGCAGAACCTCACTGTTATCCAGGGAGGGAATATAATTTGCCCTGAAGAAAGCCCAGGACCTACACGGGCCAATCTCTAAGGGCTACACCTGTGCCATGTGGCACACATACATGCCCTTAGGACATGTATGTGTGCCATATGGCACACAAGTCCTAATCAGGGGTGCAACAGCGTGTCAAAGTGACACCCTGTCACCCTTGAATTTTTCGGTATTTACCGAATCGGTAACTACCGATTCGGTAATTAACATTCATTCCTACGGGCCTACAGGCCCATAGGAATCAATGGCAAATACCGAATCGTTAAATACCGATTCGTTAAATACAGAATACTACAGATTCAGTATTTTTTACCGAATTTTTACCTACTTTGGATTTACCGATTCATGAAAACCGAATCGGTAAAATTCGGTATTTATGAATCGGTAAATCCAAATTACCTACATCTAGCCCTTATTTGCTTGCCAATATTAGTCAGGGAGGACGTATCCCTCCAGTACCTCTCACAATAAGGGGAAGAACCTCTCTGTCCTTCTGGATTGGATGAGGGTAACCCCTCTTTCATAAGCCAAGATTCAAGCAGATTACTACTCCACACCACCTACCCTGAGTAGGCCTTGGACTACTCTACTTCACTACCCTGAGACAGTCAAGCTCTAAAATAGGCAGCTTGGATCCCAGTAAGGAGAGATTGTGGACCTATTACTTGTGCAGGCCCCATATCCTGCACAACCAATAACCACATTTCCTAAAGGGAGTTTTCACTGCTAGGATGGGCAAACTTTAAACATACATGTTCCACTTTTTAGTTACCTTGCACCCTACTCTATGAGTATTTAGGGCCTACCGTAGAGATGCCTATTTGTATTTCAAAAAGAAGGTTTAGGCATGGTAAATGGTTTATGTTTGCCAGGACGAAATGGCAGTTTACAACTGCATTACAGGCCACAGTGGCAGGCCTGAAACATGTTTTAAATGGCTGCTTAACTGGGTGGCACCAGGAGTTCTGCGGCCCACTAGTAGCATTACTTTACAGGTCTTGGGTACAAATAGTACCATTTACCATGGGAATTAGAAGTACATTAAATTCACCAGTCGGTTATATTCTGCTTTGACAATGTTTTATGGAGAGAGCAGAAGCGCTTTAGCACTGGTTAGCAGTGCATGAGAGTTCTCATCGTTAAGGTGGAAAAACCTGAAAAGATTATCAGGCTTAGCGTGGTCAGTCACATGGTGATGTTCCACCATAAAGTCTATTCCTTGTAGGGAGATGGGCCACCACAACAGTTTGAGATTTTCACCTCTAATATGCATTAGCCATCTGAGGGGTCTGTGGTCTGTCTGAACTCGGACGTGAGTCCCAAACAAGTATGGTCTCAACTTCTTCAGTGTCCAGGCCACTGTAAAGGCTTCCCTTTCAATAGCATTAAACTTCTGTTCCCCGAGAAATAGCCTACAGTTGATGAAGGCCACAGGTTGTTCCAAGCCCTCATCATTTAACTGAGAGAGAACAGCCCCCGTGCCATGTTGCGATACATCTGTTTAGACAATGAAGTCTTTGGAGATGCCTTGAGCACTGGTGCTGTACACAAGGCCTCCTCCAAGGCGTTAAAAGCGTATTGGCACTCCTATATCAGATCACATTTTTGAGCTGCATTTTGTTAGTAAATTAGGTCAAGAGGGGGATAAAAATGGTACAATATCCCTTGACAAATTTCCTGTAGTATCTAGTGATGCCCAGGAAGGCTCTCACCTCTGTCTGGCTCTTAGGCTTTCCAAAGCCAGGATGGTTTGTATCTTGGTTGGAGATGCTGCATTTTGCCCTCACAAAACTGCCATACCAAGTAGGCCACATATCCCTGCCCTATCTGGCAATTACTGACCCTGATAGTCAGGCCTGCCTCTTGCAGGGTCTGAAGCACTTCCTGGAGCATGCACAGGTGATCTTCCCAGCTAAAACGGAAGTCTGCAATGTCATCCTAGTAGGAGACACTGAAGTTCTCTAACCAAGCCAGGACTCAGTGGGACCATGGCACCCAGACTAGAGGCCGGGCCCTAGGGGATGCGGTCTCCGAGGCCAGAATCAGCCTGGGAGGGAAGCCTTGCGCCCCCCTCCAATCATTTATAAAAAAAAAAAAATTAAAATGGAAGTTGGACCCCAGTGGATAGTGTACCCAGGGCTGATTTCGGCCCAGGAGGGGGGGCCGCTCTGCCTCCTCCCATTAATTGATAAAACATTTTTTTTTAAAGGAGGCGGGACCCCAGGAGATGGGATCCGCGGGGCTAAAATCAGACCGGGAAGGGGGGCACATGGTCCGCCTCCCCATTGAAAAAAGGGCTGGCTCTGGGAGATCGGGAAACCCTTCTTAAAAAAAAAAAATAATAATAATTTTTATCTGCAGGTAAGTTGCCGGAGGCCCGCCCTCTCTCTCCACCACTCTGCAAACTCACCTCATTGCACACTGCTGGTGGGGGGATGAAGTCCCCTTGGCTGCAGAGGGTCCTTGGGGGCAAACTAGGCCTCCTGTTGCCTCCAGTAAGTCCCACAAACTTGGATTTCTCAGAGGTCTTTGGAGGTCACGCCCCCTTTCTCCACCCCTTTGCAAATGCACCCCCTGGAACACTACTAGTTGGGGAATTAATTCCACTTTACTCCTCAGTGCCTCAGGACTAAAGTGTACTTCTTCCCCCACCTAGTAGACATACTGATACAGACATTCACACAACCAGTCACTCACCCATACATTCACTGAGACACGTAATGACTCACTTATATAGTCTGTTACACATCCACTGAATCTTACATACAGGCACTCATACACCCACTGCTTCACCAATAAATTGGTATATATATTTAACAATCATAAACCTTTTAAAAACTCTCAAAGTCATTTGAGATGTCATGAGTGATGTCATCAGGGATGTCATTTGAGATGTCATCAGTAATGTCACTGACCATGTCATGAGTGATATAATATGCAAAGTCATAAGCAGTGCATTGCGGGGTCACAAGTCATAGTTAGATCACTAACTATAACAGCTGAATTTCACTGGTTTTGTACGAGTGAAATCTGAGCCTAACTATAACGTCCCAGTAACCTTTATTTTCTGCAGTGAATAATTATATAGTTATGCATGTGCATATACGTGGAGAGAGAAGCAGGTGATCAGGCCCCTGAAATGCAACGCTGATGTGAAAAGATAACAATGTGGTTGAGATGCATAGATGATCTGTTTGTGCTGTGGCAGGGCACAGAGACAGAAGGAAGTGATTTTATGTCTAATTTGCACAAAAATGATCTCAAGTTAAGGTTCACAGGCAAGCCAATTAAAACGGCAACTTCATTTTTAGATGTATCAATCCAGGTGGGAAATGAAAAGCTAGAAATTACTATTTTTAGAAAGACTATGGTGGGAAATACCATTTTCCAAGCCCCAAGTTTCCATCCAGTACAGTTGATTAAAAAATATACCATCAGGATTGTCCTGAGCGCCCTCGGTTTGCTCTACTAGGGAGACTGGGAGCCTGTGCCTGGTGTCTCCAACCCGGCAACGTAGCTCGTGTTGGAGACAGCTTCAGGGCACATGACGGTTATCCGTCCTGAGACTGCCAGACAAACCGTCATGCGCACTGACACCAGTGCACCTAGCACTCCCCCTTGTGCCTGTCATCCCCATGGTCCTGTCCCCTAGACTCAATGGTATGGAGAAAAATAAAAAGATAATAAAATTGCTTTATTAACAACATTTTTTTTCAAGTTTCACAGCTGCTGGCAGATGAGCTGCTGCTAGTTTTGTTGCAGGTATATGGTTCCAAAGAAGGAGCCGTAATGATCTATGAAGTGAGGTGTGGGCAATTGGCAGAACTCCAATAATGGGGAATGAGGCATGCAACTGAGAGTAGGCTACTCTAACAGAGAGGAAGCTTCCAGAGGATGAAGGGTGAGGAGCAAAAAATGCAGGGGTTGGGAACATATTGATGTTGGACTTGGCCCTTTTGGCAGGTTCACCCTGAAACTTTTTGCATTTGCCTAGCCTGTTTCTGTAACCTGGTGTTGGTGATTTTAGGCCTCTGCACACTTTTTGACTGTGGTCCAGTGTAAAGTACGTGCGCTCTCTGTGTATGTGTGGTGAGAGTGGCCTGCCCTCCCATAGGAATACATGGGGAATGTGTGTGTCCATGGTAGTTCCTGATGTGTGGGGAGTGCAGGGTCGAGTTTGGTATGTGCGAACTCGTGAGATCAAATGATGCGCGATGATGTGCGTGGATTTATTGTGTCTAGTGTGGAAGTGCCACTTCTAGAAGTTGGCATGTCTGTGCAGTGAATGTGAATTGACTGTCTGGCTTGTGATTGGCTGGAACTGGCTGGTGTGCCTGGCTCTAGGAGTCAGGATGGGTCTGCCCCGGTGGTGAATGGAGAGATCTGCATGTTGATGGGAGGGAGGAGTGCACCGGGGACCTGAATAGGGCTGGGCCTTCCCTCCACAATGCTGGCTCCACCCCCTGTGGTGTGTCTGATGTCCCTGACCCATCCTGTAAATAGGCAGAGGGGCTGAGCAAAACAAATTGCTCAAGAACCAGTTGCGTCTGGTTCACCCCTTGCCTGCACCTTTTACAACAAAGGATTTCAGTGTATAAATGAGGGGCTGTGACCCCAAGTAAAGGTTCTTATGTTCCACTTGAATCAACCAGGGGCGTGCTGCTGCTGGGGCCCAGGGGAAGGCTTGCCCCCCTGGGCCCTGCCCAGCCCCTGGATACCTGATGGACTTTCTTGTGGATCTATTGTCCCTTTTTGAGGTTGCCAAGGCTTTGGTACAGCCTTTCTGCGCTCTGTTTACAGACTGAGCGCTTCATTCTGCTTGGATTTGACTTCCCTGGGAAGGGAGAGCCTGGCGGCTGAGCAGTGCGGCGCTGCAGCCCTTCCGAGGGGATCCCCCTCGTAGGGATTCCCCACCTCCTCCTTTTGCCTCGCGGGTGCCACCCCGCTTATGGGATCTTTATGGGGCACAGGTGCCCACCCTGCGTTATGCTCTTGATTTTTATTTCGAGAACTGCGCGGGTGCCTACCCCACGACCTTGCCCGTTGTTGCGGCGGGTGCCCACCCCGCTGTTTGTGGTTGCTCGCGAGGGAGCCTACCCCTCTCACTGCCCGCGAATAAATCACCATCGCGGCCCGAGCCGCGTGTGCAATCTTCCACCGGGCCGCTGCCTAGCACGACCCAGAAGGAGAGAGAGACTTGGTCTGCCGGGGCGGGAATTCCAGGACGGAAGGGAGGCCCTGCGAGTACTGGGATGCCGGTCGTGGAGCAGCAGCGCAGAGCCCTGCGGGCTCCTTGTTAGAAGAGAGCCCAGTCCCTGGTGTTGCCCGTGTGCGGGCCTCTCCAAATGAGGAGAGAGCCCCGCGGATGCCGGCGCCGACTCCGGAAGGGACCTGCAACACGAGTAGGAGTGCCCCTAAGCAGTCAGGTGAGTGGGGCCTCCCTGTTGCTCGATGCCCTACGCGGCACAGTGACATTGCTTAGTTTTGAGCGGCCCCGTCTTGCAGCGGGTTGCTCCACCGATCTTGAGGGCATGTGTACTTTGAGGCCATAGTTGTTAAGAGGGGGCACAGCATTGGTTACCAGGTCCCATGAAGCCCAGGTCCTGTGCCTGCATTTTTGCACCATTGCCCCCAGAGCCCCGTGGCTCCAGCGTTGGGCACATTTGTTTATAGAGGGCCAGTTTGAGCCCAGGCCGCATTTTTGTTGCCAGAGCCTGAGAGCTCCAACGTTTGGGGGCACCTGTGATTGTTTAAGGGGCCAGTGTGCTCCTGGGGCGCAGTTGATTTAGAGCCAGATGGCTCCACCGCCCCATAGCTGTTCCCAGATCTAGGGGGCATGAGTCTAGAAGGAGCCTAGAGGGCTCCAATGCGGTGCATAGTTGATTTCAGAGCCTAGAGGGCTCAAAGGCACCGTATTTAGTTCCAGAGCCAGAGGGCTCCAGCATTTGGCGCAGTGTTGTTCCTGAGGGCCAGCGAGAGCCCATGCCACAGTTGTGACTTTCCCAGCTGCACAGCAAGTAGTGGGCAGCTGCACCGTTTAGGCGCCATTTGAGAGAGAGTCCCTAAGAGGGACAGAAGTGGCACAGAGGTGCCAGGCCTTCCACAGCTGCGCAGCACTTAGTGCCAGCTGCAGCGTTTAGGCCCTGTTATTGTTCTCAGCTGCCCAGCAAGTAGTGGTCAGCTGCAACGTTTAGGTTTGCGTCGGTGGCGCACCCCTGACTGGCGCTGCGTTGGCAGCGCTCCCTGACATTCTGGACACAGGGTATTTGAGCCCCTTCTTGAGATGGCCAGTTGTCCAAGGGGGCTAGTATGTGGATAAGCCGCTAGGCCCTAATGTGATTGAGATGTGCTTCAAATGTGGTGCTAGGAAATGTAATGTATCTAGTATGTTTTACGCACCCTGTGTTGATACCTCTAGAGATGGTTTTACCTATGGAGGTTTGTTTTAGTGAGATTGTACTTCACTGTGATTTACGCCCCTCAATGTGAGTTATACTTAGGAGGTAGGGCCTAATGTGTTTAGACTAGAGAGGAGATTGCCTGCTGTATTTATGCTGGTTAGGCCTAATGTGATTTATGCGTAATGTGCAATGCTGTTATGCTTGTGATACCTCTACATGTGTTTTCATGCATAGGTTGTTTTGCCTAGTATAGTTTATACTAGTGAGTTTATGTGTCCTTGCGTGATCTATGCCTATGGTGATTAGTATTGCGTAGTGTGTACCTACCTTTTACCAGTGGTTACTGGTTGTGGTCTATAATTGTTATTTGGTGATACAGTTACTCTAAGTGATATTTCTACTAAGTGCTGATCCTGACAGTGGCCCACGTGGCCCTGTCCTGTGTAAATAATCTCTTGTGAATATTGCCCGTGCCAGTTGGCACAATGTATATTGTGTGATTACTATCTGATGTGTTTTGGAAAATACAAAATTATTTTATATAACCTTGTGTGGAGTTCCTTTTGTAGTGTGCCTGGGATGTTGTTGCTGTGTGCGTGCGCAAATGCTTTACACATTGCCTCCGGGATAAGCCTGTCTGCTCGTGCCAAGCTACCAAGGGGGTGAGCAGGGGTTATCTTTGGCGTGTAACTCCCTTGCCCTGACTAGAGTGGTGGTTTCTGCCTGGCTTTGGCGCAAGCCTTAGCCAACCAGAAATCCCAGTTCTAACAATTGGGAAGAGACCTTGTGAGATAATATGCCACCTGAGCATATAATATTGAGGAGATAAATGTCATAATTTGCATGTGAGATAGTATATAAAACTGTAGCATTCAAACAGCATTTATTACCCCTAGGTGGGGACAACTGAAATGCTTATCAACATGGATTGCATGCTACACCATATGTGTGCTTGGAAATGTGCTTTATTAGCTTTGAGTCTATGTGGAAAATGTTTCCATGTCATTCATAATGACTACCGAAATACAATGATTGCGCACAGAGACGCTGGGCTTGGTGGTGTGATGGATGAGGAAGTATGAGAGAAAGGCACGCCTTTGTTACAGTTTGTGGTATGTTGGGAGCACTCATTAGCTCCGCAGGTCCCATTATTAAATTTGTAATTTTTCTTTTATGTTCTGTTTCCCATTTCCTATGATGGCTGTGACCGGAGGTCGAGCACTGTTTATCCTATTGATCTTGGGGAGGTAACAGTAGTAACAGATGTGAGTAGAAAACAAGAGATCTGTCTTATTACAGCCCTCCTTAATATATGTTTGCTATTATGAGACATGAATTAAGGACATTTGCCAAGATGCACTGTATTATGATCCTCCTTTGCCATAATAAGATGTTGGTGCTCATGGTATGTTAGTATTTGGGACCTGCAGGGTGGACTATGCTAGAGACCTCTGGTGACAGCAATGCACAGCAGATCTCTGGTCTTCAGAGACCTACCTGGTCAGTACTGAGCAATTAGGTGTGATGACACAGCCAGTATCTGTGCCCTCGGGTTGCTATCAATGTTCCACAGATCCTCAGACACTATACACTTGTCCCACTGAACATGAAGCATCAAGTTGATGTTAAAGGGAAATGGCGCAAGATGCAAAAATAGGATTTGCCTCCTCTGTGCTTACAAAAGAAACAGGGAGCCTTTTGTACAATAATAATGGGGCAGTGTTCTTCTGAATCTTTGCTCATGTGAAGTATCGATGGATACCATTTTTAACCTTCCGTTGTACTTATTTTTGGCTCAAGTGCACGTAGATATTATGCTACTAACCAGAATTCTTCCATGACCAAAGATCAAATTCAGGCATACCTAAAAATAAAAGTGTAATTTTATTCATGCTAATGTGTTGCTTTTCTATACCTCTGCTAATATTAATCTAAATGTATGTAAACTGCGTATAACGATTGCATTATAATTTGCAACATTTACATTAATTATTTTGTTTGCATATCTATGTAGTATTTCTTTGTGATTTGGTACTTGTTGGTATGGCATAGGCAAAGTTATGTGCCCTCTAGCTGATCAACAATAAAGAATACAGTTCCAGTAAATTTGAGGAACTGTAAGAACATAAAGGAGAAACAGTAGAGTGGAATTCAAATCAATAGCTCCAGTGAGCCAGTTTCCCACGTCTGTAGGAGAGGATATATTAGATGGTCTTTTAAAAACATAGTTAACAAGCCAGAGGTCATACAATTTCCAAGCAGTTGCAACAACCATCTTTATAAAAGTGAACGGCAATCTGCATTAAGACAGCATGCAGATTTTGATTTACTTCGGAGGTTTGGACTTACGTCACGTTGCAAATGAGCAAGCCCATACCTCTGGCTTTGGTCCATGATCCAATACCTCTTCAGTGGAAAACTTGATAAGGAATTCAGTAAGCCGCAAAATACAGTGTACATGTGTTTGTTTAATTTAAGTGTAAGATAAATGCCTTATGGCCCTAAATGTCATAAATGTACATTTTAAAGGCACAGACAGATTTGGACGGAATCTGGACATTCGCAGTCAAGTTTCGGATCTAGAATTCCCGAAGGTCCCAAAGGCAGCAAACATAGCCACTAGTGCTCACCATTACATCAATTTCATGATACTGACATAAATAAGAAAACAACCAGCTTCACGGCTTCCTTTAAAGCTTTCATCAACCGGCAGTATAGAAGGAGTTAGAAATAACGCCAGAGAGTAGAAGGTAGAAATCAAACTACAGCCATTGATCGCCTCCAGCAGGCAGTGCGGGTGCCCTTTCTTTTTCAAAGATTTCTTTGAAGTGCCGAGCAAACACAGCCAATCTCCACTGGCGAATCTTAGCCTTGCTGCAGGAGAAACTGTTGCTGCAATTCGAAGCCTCTTTTTGTGGCATCCCTCACCTTGCACCTGATTGTTTGATGTTCAGTTGAAAACTTAAAAGAATATGTGGGAGGGATGAGGGAATTCTTTCATTGATGAGCTCTCTAAAAGATTATACATGTTTGATGTGATAATACTTTCCTGGCAGACACCAGCTATTGTTTGCTCGAGACCATATCTCTAGTAGTTAGGACTCCACATGAATGAAGAAATGCACAAAGCTGTGCCCACATCAAAGCCCAGGCATCATAATTCAACCTCTTGACCACAGGCGCTTACAACATGAATGTTCATGGCGTTTTCTGTGCCATTATATCACAGGATACACCAAGAGTTCACGAGGAACGGGTACAGTCTTAAATAGGCATCATTGTCATCCTCCAGCTACAAAGTTGTTGGTGCCTCGGCGGTGAATGTTTTGTTTGTATTTTACAGCTCTTTTGTTTTGAGCACCCACCTGCCAAATGTAATATTCTCTTTGTTTGTGTCCAGGTCGTTTTATTTTTCATAGAGCACACAGTACTATGGAGATTGTATTTTAAAACAAAATAAACTATAAAAAAAGTCAAACCTTTACATTTGATTAGTATATTGTCAAATCCATATACTTTAAAGAGTGCATGATCAAGTCTTTATATTCTTGCAGAAGAGAGTCAGAAAAGCTCTATTGATCAATGGCAGAATTGGGAGTGGGCAACCATCTAAAAACCAACTGGGGCGAGTCCTTCCGCATTAAAAAATTATCATTTAGGGGGCGTGGCTTGCGCCCACAGAAGATGGCGGTGTCGCCGTAGCTCTCCTGAGAAAGCGGAGACAGCGACAGGCCCGGTGTGACTCCTTCCACCCCAGCATTCTGTCGGACTGCGGGAGAGGCCGTGGGAAGCCTTGAAGACCCGTCTGGCTCCATTTTCAAGAACTTTTGTGTCCTTCGCGGGCATTTCCTTTCCAAGTGAGTGGCGCGTAGTTCGGCGAGGCAGCGCCCGCCATTACAGGAGACCCGCTGACGGAGCTACGCTCTAAGCGGTATTCCTGTCTATCGGCTGTGCTTCTCCTCAAGCTTCAACAATGCCGCTTTCTCCTTGCTTCTGCGCCTCACCTTAACTTCCACAATCTACGTTTTGCCTGCTTTCAGCGCTACTTCATGCGCATTGTTTCTATTTTCAGTCAGCTGCCGCCATTTTCTGATATTATCCTGAAGCTGCTCCGTTTTCAATGCGGCTCCTCATACTCTAATGACAGCGCTTGTAAAATGACTTTCACTCGCTTCTAGCGCTATTTCTCCCCACATGGGAATGCTCAGCAGGAACCAATAGATGAACACTTTTGCTGCTCTCTCTTCATATTTTCACACAATGTGACTTTCCTTATTATTATTATTATATATTTTTTATTTTTTTTGACTGGCGTTAAACCATTTCATTTGCCTACCTAGTCCTTAATTGGCTGCATCTTCTCCATTTCACACCAGATATATAATGCATTACTGTATTGCGTTGCTCCCCCATATTTGCTGTGCTTTTTTTTTTTTTTTTGGAAGATAATAGGCCGTTTATTTCAAACCTTTGATTATGTCTCCCAATGCACTTCAAGGCCAATCTTGGCATTTCATCTATGTGTAATTTTGCTATTTATTTATTTTGGAATGTTATGCAACATAATTTATTTCTGCTGTGAAACAAAATGTGTTCTGTCTCTGCTGCATCATCATTCTTTGCTCTACCCTTTTTTTTTTATTGGAGTTCATGGTGCAATAAGGAAATACATAAATAAATAGCCATAAGCAAGGTATAAGAACATCTGATACATATATGAGCAGTTAAAGAACACAATATTTTATGTGGGGATAAAAAATTATATAAAAGATCTGTCAATAAATATAGCAATACAGTACATTTCAAATTCTTACTCTATCGTCCAGCCATTTCTTGACCGGGGCCCATAATCGTCTTCCCATTTCTCGTTTTTTTTTTTTGTAAAACCTTTATTGACGTAAAAGTATACACCGCTATTCAGCCGAACATCCCGGGGGCACGGCAGCACATAAAAACATAATATTATGGCATACATCGATCATATTTCCGGATGAGTGAGGTTTAATTTTATGTTAAGCAGGATGACACTAAGAACGCAATAAGCTCCAATATAATATAAAGTAATATGGGGACCAGGTGCCGAACCGTAAGCTATAACTACAGAATGGGCGGGCCAAACAAGAATTCTTGCAGGATCAAGACGATAACAAAGAAGGCATGGGTACTGTGTCAAAAAGTCAGGATATACATGCATACAATTACTATGAGTACCGATTAGACGCCCGCCCAGGTCTACCCACAATGCAACAACAGCTCAGGCACAAAGTAAAACAAATCAATGAAAGCTCAGAAATCAACACAATAGACCGATCCCCAATACAGAAAAAGGGAAAAGTAAAAGGAAAACCAAAAAAGCGAGGAAAAAGGCCATAGAAACAAAAAAGGGAAAAATAAAACCCCTCCCCCAACCCCCCACCCTGCACCCCTGCAAATGGCTACGGCCTACCCCCCATAGCAGCGTGCCTGTCGCCCAGTACCTAAACCCGAAATATAGAAGAAAGAAGAAATATGGAAAGGAGAAGAAATAGAAAGAAAAGAAATGGGGGGTCCGCAGTACAGGCCCCCGGCCTTCCCCCCCCCCACCGCCGCGCAGCAATTCAAACATCCCGGTGCTGCTCTCAAATTTTCAAAGGCGACAACCCAAAAACAGGATAGTAGTCACCACTCCAACTCCAGAAGGCACTTAATTAAAACGAGAGCCCCCCGTGCAGCAACCCACAGAAACAGATGGCCATCATCCAACCCCGACCTACCCAGTCATAACATAGTCACATCGCAGTCCGTTTAGTGAAGGGTCAGACAAGCAAAATACCAAAAATAATGCAGGCAAGTAAGTCCGGAAGAAGGTAGAGAATCATGCAGTATACCAGGACGCGACACATTTGAAAGCTATCCATAGCCCATCCGACAGCTTCAGATCAAACAAACAAAGTCCAGTGCAAAAAGGTTAGTTATTGTGTTGCAAGAGGAGGTGTCGATGGAACAGCCATGTTGGAACAGACAGGGAGACTTCCAAAATACGAACTCCCGCTTCTCAGCCACAGGTAGAGTCATAATACCACTTCCACAACATTGTCCCCACCGATACCTGCAGAGGGAATAACACAAGCGAAGTCTCCAAGGATAAGACCGACATCGGGTTTTCCTCCATTCCAGACGTACCAAGATGCGATCACGATGGCCATGCAATCTGAGCCGTGAACTACCGGCACACAGGGGGGGGGGGCCTCCGATCTCCAACTCCGATCTTCAGCGTGCGCCACTACCATTTCTCGTTTTTTAACACCTTTAATTTCATAGAGGCCAGCCTCAATATTATAAATGGCCAAGAATCTGGAGATCCACATCTGAAAAGACGGGGCTGTAGCATCCTTCCATCCGGCCGAGATAATGATTCTGAGCACGGCGAACAACATAAAAACCAAAGCGACCTCGTCATCTGTTAAAACCAATTTAGAATCTGAGCCAAATAACATTAGTGTTGGGGATAGATCGATCTTATGACCTAGCAGCCCCTCCCAGAATTTTATTATTCCATCCAAGGCGGGGGTCAGTCGTTCACAAGTAAAGAATTTAATTTGCCTACCTAGTCCTTAATTGGCTGCATCTTCTCCATTTCACACCAGATATATAATGCATTACTGTATTGCGTTGCTCCCCCATATTTGCTGTGTTATTTGCTGTGTTATTACCCACATTGAATATATCTGACTCTTTTTGTCCTAGATATGTTTCTATGTTGACAATATTCACGTTTATATTATTCTGGTGCATATTAATGGCATAATCTGTGTATATTGCATTATATGCTTATTATAGCTTTGAATTCACTGACTCTGTAGTAGCGGCACTTATGTGATACTATATTTCTGCCCTATAATCTCTGCTGCTATATTTTATAGGGTTTTATATCACTCCCTGTGTCAGGTATATCACTTTAGTCTTTGCTTAATTGTCATAATGTTTGAGCTGTTGTGAACTGTGTTTCCATTGCTCTCCACCTGCATTCTTTTGAACCGCTCTCTTCCTTTATGGGCAGACTATGTAAAGACTTATCTAAACCATCCTCCTCACCGCGCAAATTCTTAATACACACAAGCTCTCGATACCAGTGCCACGCAATGGAGAACTCACCTGACGTATCACCTAAAAACTCTTCGACATCCTTGGCCTCATCAGCATCCTCGGCCACTAAAGGTGCTGTCAAAAGATTAAAAAAAGATCCTCCTTCCCCTCCCAAGCAGGCTACTTCGGTTACGATGGATATTTTATTAGATGAAATTAGGGCCTTACGCCCTTTTATTGAAGAGACTAAAACTACACTTCAAATGCTCTCTGAGAAGTGGTCTAACGTCGACGACCGTGTTACCCAACTGGAGCACAATGTTACTTCTCTTAATTCTTCTGTATCCAAGGTTGACCCACTATGCGCACAGGTTTCAGCTCTTTATAAGCAAATTGACAATTTAGAAAACAGAAACACGAGAAATAACCTCTGCATTTATGGTCTTCCGGAAGGATAAGAGGGCTCCGACCCCCTTGCCTTTTTCAAGTCTTTCCTGCCAAAACTTCTCCAATTACCAGAAGGCAACATTCTCAATATACAGAGAGCGCATCGTCTAGGCCCTCCATTTACAGCATTTCCTGCTTCTGCAACAAGGAAACCAAGGGGTGTTATCATTTATTTCCTTGAAAACACTCACCTGCTTAGGGTTTTGTCAGCCGCCAGAACCATGCACCGAATGACCTGGTCAGGGAGCTCTCTCTTTTTCGCACAGGACTATGCTAAATCTACTGCCGATCGACGCAAAGAGTTCTTATCCCTCCGACCACAGCTCCGACCACAGCTTCAATCTTTGGAAGCATGGTTTGGACTATTTCATCCTTGCATTTTTAAGGTGACTCTCAACAACAAAACCACAACTTATGATGACCCATTGAAGCTAAAGAGTTTTCTTTATTCCCAATCTGCTGCTGCAATGGATATCGCTTCTACATCACATTCTAAATAACTTTTCTCTGCTGATGTTCATGACCTTGTTGAGTTCCTGATTGTTGATTTTGATGGTTACTTTTAGGAAATATCTTATGATGTATACTTACTCTATTTCTTTGTTTATTAATGTTCTTCTGCATTGTTCCTGTTTCCTTTTATACAGGTTTCCTTCCTATGTGTTATCTTCCTTCCTTATGTCCTTGGAGTCTGCTGAAGTCGCTTTCCCTCCCCGCTTTCCCTTCTGAGTTGTGGGCCCGTCATGGTTCTATGTAGCCTCCTGCCTCCCACTCCTTGTATGCTTTGGATGTTATGTAAGTTGTCTATTCTTCCCATTATCTTGTTTTATTCTGTCACATTTCTCTTTTTGTTTCTTACTACATTTCTTTCTTTTCTCTTTTCCGTATCTGTCCTTTTCATCTTTGTCCTCTTCTCTTTCTTTCTTTTTTGGTATCTTTTTGGTATCTTGTCTATGCCCTCTTACATACCTTCTTTTTCTTCCCAACTTTCTTTCATGTGTTCTTGTTTCATGACCTCTTTTCCTTTTTAGGTTTTCACTGTATTCTTCATTTAATTTTACAGATGTTTTATTGCATTGTATGCCTTTTGTATCGACATAATATTTTTACCTCATTTCATTCTGAGTTACCTCATGGAATGTTAAAGGATTGAACAATCCATTAAAAGACAGCGAGTACTATCCCATTTAGCTAAGTTGAAAACTGACATTGCTATGTTACAAGAGAAAAAACTTTTGTTAGAAGTAATGTTACAAGAGACCCATCTTTCAGACACAGAGGCCTCTAAATTGACTAGAATGTGCTGAACCCGTTGTGTGGCCGCCAGATCCTACGCCGTTTGTGAGGCTTCTGACCCCTGACTGTGCTGCTTCGCCCTTGGTCCCTCGCCGCCGTTACATCCCGCACCCAGGCTCCCCCGCAGGCCGCAACGTCATCTGTGCGCCCGGAGGCGCGATAAAGACCTGAGCGTCCCCGCGACGCGGGACCGTGCGCGGTTCTGCGCCGGGCTAAGCCCGGGCAAAGGGCAGGCCCGTTTAAGCCCGTTAGAGACCGTTTAAGGCCGGGCTGGGCCCCCCCTCTAACTTCTGAGCCCGAGTTGGACTGAACGTATGTGCACTTTTTTATATATTATAAATCTATTGTCATCTGGGTTTTTGCATGTGATACGTTCTGTTACCTTTTAAATTATGTGTACACGTGGGAGCAGAAGTAAAATGGCTGCGGGGGGGGCCCATTAACGGGCACTCTGGATAACTTTATTATAAGGGCAAACACTTTTATAGATCAAGGGATTTCACTAATGGAGCGCAGAGTGTCCCAAGATCTTGCCTTGGCAAAAAGATCATCTATGGGCCATTTTAAAACAGCTAAAACCGCAGAACAATCAAAGGGCGTGGTCCCTATAGAAATCCATGCAGATATTCATGCTGACAGATATAGTTTGCCCAACACGGTAGATCTATCAGTGTCTCATCCTCTATCTGAATCCCAACTAAGCTCAGACTTGGAAAAAACCCCGGACTTAGTTGCTATTACCACACCTGACGATCTGAGTGCTAGCCAGCTGAAGGGTAAGAAGGAGGGTGCCATCCCTAAAAAACTCAAGTCAAAAAAAGTAAGGGGAAGGGGCGAACAATTGAAAAAGCCTAGTGGGGACTCTGTCCTAACTCTGCATACAGAACATGACCATCTTTGTAACGTTGCCACAGAAGAGGCCCTGTGTAGAGTGAATGCAGAGGCTTCGATTAACCTGGTCAGCAAAAGTGTCAGTGGCGATGAGGTTGATATCTCACTCCTATCTAAGATAGGAGAACTTTTTAAACTTTACCTCTCCCCCATTGAGACAAGACTATCCCATATTGAAAAACAGCTAGCCGACCTGTGTGTTATGCCTAAAAAGCAAAATATTCCAGGGTCTCAAAAAGTAGGGGGAAATAAATCAAATAGTAACAAATTTGCTGACCATGTTACTAAAAAACACCAGCATTAGTGACAAACACAAATCCCAAGCCGGCCTTAGCCCCTGAGAAGAAAGCTGTAGCTAAAACTAAAGTATGCACCACCCCCCCTCGAGAGGGGAAGACTCATCTAGGGCACACATTTCGCAACCAAATGAGAATAAGAACGATGGAGGTCCAGTTTGGAGAAGAGTGGTGAATTTGCCCCCTGAGGCAAGTCCCTACATGGTGATTATGACGGGGGTCCCGGAATTGGGTGACGCCGATGAGGAAGCTAATTGGTCATTAAAAAATAAGGTCCAACATTGGCTTAACTCAAATCGGCCTTTACCACCTTACCGGTCGAGTAAGATCTTGACGGTGCGTAGGGTGACGTGGCTGGGACATGAGAGGAAATCCGTACAGGGCGATTGCATCCTGATTAATTTTGCGGATCCTCACACAGCTGACCATGTTTGTTCATGTAACACTCAGGATAGATACGAGGGAATTGCAACCAGACGACTTTCCTTCTTTTATCCCTCTAGGAGTGGACCAACACGTGATTGGGATATTGATAGAAATTGGTAGAGAAGGGGATCGAGATCGGGTTGGAGATTGGGTGATGTGGGGGGTGCAGCCCACCACGGAGCTAGCTTTCAGGGATAACTGGGGTGGTTTTCCGATCACAAATAGGTTTAGTTGCCTGGAGATGCTCGACTGACGGTCAAAATCCACCAGTTTATCAAAAAGTGAAAAACTGGATCTTATAGTTTAAAAAAAAAGAGACAGTGGGTTTATAAATAGTTGCGCTATTTTGTCAGATACGCAAACAGTTAAAGATAAAAATGTAGTCTATACCACTCTTGGTCCAGCATCTGCAGGAACATACAGTACTGTTGAATTAGTGACTAATCCCATAAGTGATAGCAAAGGAAACAATTTGGCTCTGACCTGTTATACTCGCCCAGTTGTAGCAGAAGAGGTTGTTGAAGAAGTAGTAGGGGGTGGTATAGTAACTACACCTCAGCTAGATGGTATTCTTGAGACAAATCCATCAGTAGTAACAACTGTCCCCCCCATTGGTCGACCATAGGGGCAGGCTGGCCCTGTTATCTTGGAACATAGCGGGCCTGTCTAGCAAAGTGAAGGACCCTGACTTCCTAGCATTTATAGATCATTTTGATGTAATTTGCCTTCAGGAATGCTGGCAGTTATCTGAGATACATCTAAATGGTTTCCGCACCTTTTTTACCCCAGCACAGCAGACTAGTAGGGGTAGGTGTTCAGGTGGTCTATGTACCTTTATATCCAACACTGCCAACTTGTCAGTTAAATGCCTACTTGGCAAGGGTAACAACCATTATTATCAGACACTAACACTTGCGATGGGAGGAAACCAGTATATCACCCTGATTAACCTTTACAATAATATCCCAGGGGAAGATCGGATCAGGATAATGGATGATTTAAAAGCAGATTTGCGTAGGGAAACTGGCTCAGAGCAAGAGGGAAGGTGCTGTATAGTGACAGGAGATTTCAACTGTTACCTTTGTCCTCTCAATAATTTTGATACATGTGGCATGGTCAACCTGAAGGGAGATCCCTGTACTCACTTTGAACACTCTACGTTTAGGAATCTATTGAATAGCTTGCTATTTGAGTATGATTTAGGCTTCGTAAATGAGCTCTGTAACCCCCAAGTTGAGTTTTTACCAACCTTTATTGGGAGGGGTTCCAAGTCGGTGATTGATTTCATGCTGATCACCACAAGTTATCATTGCAATGTCCGATCGTTTAACACAGAGGACATTGCTCTCAGTGATCACTTTCCTATCACCGCAACTTTGAGCAGGGGAGTGGGACGAGGCCAAGGATCTAAAGTAGTAGAAAATCTATATAGTCATGGGATTTACTTAAATAGAACAAATGGCTACTCAATAAAATGGAGTAGAGTTGACCCTATAGGATTCCTGCAAAGCCTAGTAGTAGATAATTTCCCTGACTTTATGATTTGTCTTGCCGAAAATCCTAACTTTCAAGAGGTTGCAGCAGCTTTCCAGAAAATTAGCGCACAAATTAGCAGCAAATTAACAGGGATTGCTCGGGGGGGGGGGACTAGTTTTAAAGTAAAGAGATGGTTTAACTCTGATTGTAGTAAGTCGCATGCCCTTCTTAAAAGAACCTTAAAATCAGTGCCAAGAATCCCCCTAGAAATAAAGTCTGCTAGAGCAATTTATCAACTTGCCCTGCAGAAACGTAAAAATGAACTGAAAGTGGCTGCGTGGGGAGATCTGCTTAAGGCGTGTGCATTAAGAGATAATACTGCCTTTTGGAGAGCAGTAAATGCTCCTTTTTTTGTGGAAAGAAGTTGCGACGTGATGGAGATTGCCATCGAGGAGATGGTTTGGGTAAATTATTTCACTGAGCTCTATAAAATAGACGGTACTGTCAGACCAGGTAGGACTAACACTAATGAGCATGCAACCTTAGAGTCTATTCCCCATGAATAATTCCCTCTGGATATAGTTTTCTCCTTAGCAGAGGCGGAATTGGCTATTGTAGAAAGTTCTAACAGCAAGGCCCCAGGACCAGATGGGATTCCCATTGACATTTATAAGGAAAACACCGCCCTATGGGCACCGCTCCTGACAAATGTGTTAAACAGCTATAATAAAGTTAGATTTCCGTCCACCTGGCAGGATGCGATAGTAGTGCCAATATTCAAAAAGGGCGATTGTAATGATCCTAAATGCTACAGGCCCATTTCACTGCTTGACTCCCTCATGAAAGTAGCAGGTCGAGTTATACTAAATAGATTACAGGGATGGGCTAAGGATAAAGGCATTTTATCTAAATTTCAATATGGGTTCAAGTCTGGTTTGGGTACTGTTGAGCAAGGACTTAACCTGGCATTGCTGATAGGTCAATATAAGACTGCCAAAAAGGGAAATTTATTTATGACATTTGTTGACCTCAGTTCAGCATTTGACTGTCTGAGTCTCGATGTCTTGTGGGACACTCTGTTACGGCTGGGAGTGGATTCAAATATTCGAAATTTTTTAATGGAACTATACAGAGGGGCAGGGGCAAAGGTGCGTCACGGTAAGAAAGGTGAATGCACAGAAAAGTTCCCAATAATGAAGGGTGTTCGCCAGGGTTGTATCCTGGCGCCCTTTTTTTTTTAACCTTTATATTAATAGTGTAGCAGACCACCTAACACAATTGGCTGTGTACTATCCTCAAACTGATGGCACTGCGGTGCCTATTTTACTCTACGCAGATGATGTGGTTATTATGTCAAGAACCCAAGTAGGCCTCCAGAAGGCGTTAACCAGATTCTCAGTATATATGGGATCTAGGGGCCTAAAAATAAATACGGGGAAAACCTTCACTATGTGCTGCTCATCAAAAAATAAGGTTTCTTGCTACACTTTTTTAGAGCAGTCAAAGATCGAAATAACAAGTACTTTTTCTTATTTGGGGGTTGTTTTTACCAAAAAAGGTTCATGGACTACAGCCATTACTACCAGGTGCTTAGCTTTTTCGCGAGCTATTGGGGCATTAATGCAGTTCGCAAACAAGCTGGGTGGCAGGCCTGTACGCATCTTGCTTGATGTTTACAAAGCTAAGTGCGTATCGACCACCATATATGCGACCGGCATTTGGGGCATCTCAGACTGTCAGGAAATCCAGGTGAAGGAAAATAGCTTTCTTAGATATTTGTTAGCCGTCCCTAGGTCCACCTCAACCTATGCCTGCCATAAGGAACTTGCCATGGTCTATATCACTGATTTAATCAGGATCAGTCCAGTGCTGCTCTTGCATAAGATCTGGACCTCCACTGAAACTGATCTTAATAGGGCGATCATTGCAGACTGCATGAGGCTTGAGCGGTCAAAAAATATTCAGTGGCTTTCTTATGTCAAGGATTTCCTAACAAATATAGGGCACCCAGAACTTTACTATACGCCTTTACTGATAACTTCTATGTCCAAAAAAACGCTTAAAGAAAAATGTACCTCTTTTCTGGCTGATCAAGGCTGGTCTGTTGAGGGAAAGAAGGCTTCCGTTCTCCACCATCATTCATTACTGCAGGAGCCTGGTCTGCAGCTTTATTTGTGCCCCGAGCTCTGTAGTTATGACAGAATGCTATTAGCACGGCTGAAAATGGGTAACTTCTTTAGGATGGTCACCTTCCCAGCCACAAATGATTGGTGTAAAAACCTAAGTAACTGCCCATGCGATGACCTTTCAGTGCAGTCCACCATTCATTGTATTCTCTTTTGTAAATTTTATGGGTGGGGAAGGACAAGATATTTAATCCCCTTGTTAAAGCGCTGGGGCTTAAGGCAGTGTAGACCGGCTCTTTTTAAGATTTTTCTACTTCAGGATGAAATAACTATTATCACTGTATCAAAGTTTTTAAAATTCATCATTAAATGTAGAACTTCCATGAGCTAATGAATTTTTGAACTGCATTAGACACTTTGTGTAAATAGTCTGGAAATGTATTGATGTAGTCGAACTATATTTGTCTGTATCAATTCAAAATTGAATTTTAAATGTTTTAATGTTTTTATATGTGCTTTTATGGTTTTTATGAATCGAATAAAGCTATCTTTGACTTGACTTGACTAGAATGTGGGTTGGTAATGTCATCTCCTCCCCAGCTTTAGGGAAGAAAAATGGAGTAGTTATTTTGATTCACAAAAAATTCACTGTTTCTGTTATTCATCAGGAATCTGACTCTGATGGTCGTTGGGTGCTTACTAAACTGTTAATTGACAATGTGCCTCTAGGTATTTTTAATGTTTATGCTCCAGTTTCTGTTGACAACACCTTTTGGACACTTATTTCTGATAAGTTAGTTTCTCTTGATGATGAGTATATAATTTTTGGTGGAGATTGTAATCAAGTTCATGATCCAATACTCGATAGACGATCCCCAGTAAAATTTGTACATTCAAAAATGCATACTCAATTCACCTCTGTCATTCGACGTAAATCCCTGGTTGATATCTGGAGGCTGTGTCATCCTAACCTCCAGGAATTTAGCAATTTCTCCCCTCCTCATAAAACATAATCCCGCATTGATTACCTTTTTTCTTAGTAAATCCCTAGCCCAATGTGCCCTTGCCTCAGAAATAGGCTCTATCCTCATTTCTGACCACGCTCCAGTCATTGTTGATTTTGACCTTATCCCTTTTTCCCCCTCCTCTGGCAGATGGCGTTTTAATAATTCCCTCCTTGCTGATCCTAAATTCTCCGGTCAATTCAGTTCTTTCATTGAAGAATTCTTTATTATGAATTCCACCTCCGACTCCTCTCTGACCATGATCTGGGATTCCTTTAAAGCAACCGCTAGAGGTTTTATAATTAATTACGTTTCACAGAAAAAGAAAAAATTCGAGAAACAATCTTCTCAACTTTTGGCTCAAATAAAGCAGTTAGAATATTCCTATTACCACTCCTTTACAGACTCTTCTTTGAAGGATCTTATCACTGCTAAGGTCACTTTCAACAAGTTATCTACAGATGCCGCAGCTTCGTATCTTTTGAAGAGTAGTGCTCGTTACTATGGAGGCCAAAACAAGATGGGAAAGCTCTTGGCTACTTATTTGAAAACTCGTTGTGATAGAACCCGGATTGCTTCCATAACCGATTCTACTGGTAAATCCCACTTCAAAGATGATGATATCTTGTAAGAGTTTGTCGCCTTCTATAAAAATCTCTATACTCCCGAAACCCAACCCCTTCCCTCGGATCTTTCCTCCTACTTTCAATCGATTGTTTCCCCTTCTTCTTCTCACATTGATTTTAATTCGCTCAAAATGATATAACTCTGACGGAACTTTCCCATGCAGTTTCAGTTTTAAGACGTGGTAAAGCCCCTGGCCCAGATGGTTTCTCTTTTGAATTTTATGATCATTTTTCTAAACTTCTTCTCCCCCATATGCTCCTCTTATTTAATTCATTCATTGCTAATGGTTCTTCTCAGGGAACTTTTCAAGAAGCCATGATTTGCCTCATCCCTAAAGATAATAAAGACCCCTCTTTTTGTAAAAATTATCGCCCCATTTCCCTTGTAAATACGGATTATAAGATCTTTGCCAAATTGCTTGCTTTGCGTATTGACCCCATTTTGCATGAACTCACAGGTCCTGAACAATCAGGTTTTGTTAAAGGTCGTCTGTCCTCCAACAACTCTAGAGTCTTCTTTAATGTCCTAAGTAAGGCTTCGTCTTTGCAGTATCCTCTTGCGGCCATTACATTAGATGCCGAAAAGGCGTTTGACAGGATTAGTTGGGACTTTATGTTCCATACCCTCACTTGGATTGGCTTTCCCCCTAAATTGATTTCCCTCATTTCCCTTTTGTATTCCGTTCCCAGGGCTTCTATTTATGCCAATGGGAACATTTCTGATTATTTCTCCCTTTCCAGAGGTGTCCGACAAGGCTGTCCCTTGTCCCCCCTACTGTTTATTGTTGCATTGGAACCTTTTCTTACTAAAATTCGACAAGACACTCACATTTCCGGCTTTAATCCCAGTCCTAATCAAGTCAAATTATCTGTGTATGCAGACGATATCCTTTTATATTGTTCCAACCCTGATACCACTCTTCCTGCCTTCCTGCATCAGGTTGAGGCTTTTTCGCAGGTTTCAGGCTATCACCTCAATCGTGATAAATGTGAGGTTTTACCCCTGAATGTTTTATGTCACCGCCATTACTTTGACCATACCGGTTTCTCCTGGCAAACGACTAAAGTGAAGTATTTAGGACTCTGGTTCTCTCCTTCTATTCCAGACACTTTTCTATTACCAGATAGCATCCTCTTTTTCTTTCATGGTGGGGCAGATTAGACTCCATTAAGATGATGCTGGCCCCTATCGTCCTGTACTCACTTTCTATGATACATGTCCGTATACCTTGTTATTATTTTAAACAATTAGACTCCTACTGAAGTTTCTCTGGAAGAACAAACCCTCACGGATCGCCTTGTCTTTCTTTAAAAAAGACAAGAAGTTTGGTGGTCTTAAATTTCCGGACTTTAAATCATATCATTACTCTTTTATCCTTAAACAGACCTCTCGTTCGCTTTCCACAGATCTTTCCACTTATCCTTCTGTATGGTTGAACATGGAAAAATCTCTTATCTCACCGTATGATTTTCCGGAAGCCCTTGCTTTTTCTGCTAATGTTTCCTCCCTGAACTCCCCGGTCATTGCTCATTCCCGTCATCTTTTATCTCCTCTCTTACCTTCTTCTTATCCCTCTCTTAACTCTTTGTCTCAACAACCCATTTGGCATAACAAACTACTTCGCATCAAAAACCGCTCTTTTTTCTGGAAGTCTTGGAATTCCAAAGGTTTGTCTTGGATCTCCCAACTCCTACTTGATAATGTTCCCCTTACTTTTGCTGAACTCCAAACTCAATTTCTTCTTCCTTATTCTATTAGGAAACAATATGATCTTCTAGTTCCTGCTCTTCGCCAATATCTTCAGTCTATTCCTTCTTCTTCTGATCTACCATCCTCTTACTCTACTATTTTTCGTCTTTTAGATACTTCTCCTTCCGCTTCTTGCACTTACAAATGCCTTATGACTCCTTCTGAACGACTTAAAACGAAGACTGAATTGGCCTGGGAGCAAGACTTGGCAATTTCATGGCCTGTCTCTTTATGGAATAGGTTGTGGTTAAAGATTCATAAAACATCCAGAGCAGCTAATACCACTCAAACTCTTTACTTTGTAAACCAACGTTTATTACTATCTCCGAAAAAAATAGCATAGTTTTCTCCTGACCTCTCTCCTACATGTTGGTCCTGCCCTTCTCAGAATGCGGATTTACTCCATATGTTATTTCTTTGCCCCAATATTGATACTTTTTGGCAATCAGTTTGGTCCCGCATAAATGTCATATTTGGCATCAACATCCCCTTCTCCCTCTCCAATATCCTTTTAGGTTCCCTATCTCCAGCTTTGCCTCACTCCCCTTCCCATTTTAAATTGCTTGACTTATTTTTGGCTGCAGCCTTTCATTTGATTACTTCCAACTGGAAAGACTCGACAAAAGTTAGTTACTCAGCATGGTGGAATGCTATTTGCTTTCATCATAGACTTGATACTAATTATGTTACCCCCGTTTCTCTTGCAATTAAAAGGGATTTCTTGTGGATTCCACTTGCTGCTTATTTGTCCAAATTATCTTCCCCAGTTTCCGCTACTATTGTGTCTCGTAAAAATTCATCTGATGATGTTCGTAAACCTCCATGATTATTTTTCGCTTATCTTTTTTCCTCTGATTTTCTTCTATCTCTTCTTTGATTAATTGATATTTATTGTTTATTTATATTTTTTACTCTATTTACTACTTGCATACGATGTTATAATGTACAATTTTGCCTCTGTTAAGTTACATTCTGTTTTCATTCCCCCTCCCCCGTTTTGCTCCCCCTTTTCATGGTTTAGATTTAGATGTTTATTGATTCTGTTTTATTTTCATCCTCAATATACTTTTCTTTTTTGACTACTTTCATGTAATTTATGTAAATTGGATGCATTGTTGTTCTATTTCTTATTCTATGTTTTGGTTTCAATAAACTCGAACTTAAAAAAAAAAAAATATCATTTAATAGAAAGGGTTTATGTGCATTATGATATGACTTTAATGTTCGTAAGAGCCGACTCATTGGAGGTCTGCTAAAGAATCAAGATTAAATAATTCTTTGAAGAAAGAAAAAGGGGACAGGGAAGTGTGGAGAACACAGTGGCATCATGGTGAAAGCAGCATGGTCGGAAAGGCAAGGGTAAATGGTAGGTAATAGGTTGTGGATCAGGCTCATTTAGATTTTGACACTAGCTCTTAAAACTCCTGAGGCGGAAAGCCGGGAGCACCGATTGCCGCATTTAAAAATTTTAAATTTACTTCCTCCTCGCAGTCTGCTCCTGCGCACAGCCGATTAGGCGCTGTAGCGGGGAACGGCGAGGTCCGACGCCATCTTGAGGGTAGACAGGGGTTGCCGGTGCAGTTGCACGGCCACTCCCCCCTCCTATGAGTACATTAGATGTGCTGGCTGTGTCGCGCGCTATACTGATACTAGCTCTTAAAACTCCTGAGGCGGAAAGCCGGGAGCACCAATTGCCGCATTTTAAAATGTAAAATTTACTTGCTGTTGTTTTTAACATTGTCACTTGTGCATTTCATCTTCCTCACTACCCTCCCTTCCTCTTCGCAGTCTGCTCCTTCCGCACAGCCGATTAGGTACTGTAGCGGGGAACGGCGAGGTCAGACGCCATCTTGAGGGTAGACAGGGGTTGCCGGTGCAGTTGCACGGCCACTCCCCCCTACTGCGAGTACTTTAGACGTGCTGGCTGCGTCGGGCGCTGTACTGACACTAGCTCTTAAAACTCCTGAGGCGGAAAGCCGGAAGCACCGATTGCCGCATTTTAAAATTTAAAATTTACTTGCTGTTGTTTTTAACATTGTCACTTGCGCATTTTATCTTCCTCACTACCCTCCCTTCCTCCTCGCAGTCTGCTCCTTCCGCACAGCCGATTAGGCGCTGTAGCGGGGAACAGCGAGGTCAGACGCCATCTTGAGGGTAGACAGGGGTTGCCGGTGCAGTTGCACGGCCACGCCCACCTCCTGCTAGCATATCATGATCTCCTTACCCCGGCCGTGCAGCAGGCGCGCCGGCGGCGCGCCAAAGGCAAGCCCGTCTGCGCCCGTCCGCAGCTGACCGGAACCCGGGGCCCAGCACCATGCCCATTTTTTATTTTATTCCCCTACTCAACTCCATGCCTGTCAGGGCAATTGGCCCCTGTGCGCTTCCACTTTGGAACGCATTAGGAATCTTGGTATATCTGCGCCTTCCCATACCCCTTTTCCCTCTCCTACCCCGGTACCCCAGACCCTACAGTCGTCAACGGCCCCCTCCCGCACACCCCCCCTGTCTTCCTCTTGTCCCCCTGTTGTGGCCACGGCCTATCTTCTTAATACCCGCTCAGCGGTGAAACACCAACTGGAGCTTTTTAACCTTCTCGACACTGCTAAACCTGACCTGCTGTTTCCCACTGAAACATGGTTTTCTTCAGATTCACTTCCAGACATCTTAGCGGCCCTCCCCGATTCTTACTATGCTCTTCGAGCTGATCGCCCTGATGGGAAGGCTGGAGGGGGAGTAGCCATGATCGTTCGCTCCAACCTTCAGTTTCAGCTCCTCTCCTACCCCTCGATCACTGCAGTTGATTTCCTAGTTGCTCGCTCTGTCAACCTTATGGTTCCCCTCACCTGTGCTCTTTTTTATCGTCTCCCTCAAGCCATGCCTCGTTTCATCCCAGCTATACACGAACTCTTGGTGGTCATTAATTCCTCTGTCCTGTTACTGGGCGATTTCAATTACTGGCCCGGTGACCCCCGGGAGAATCAGACATCTAAGGATTTCTCTGAAACCCTTCAGTGTCTTAACCTTATCTCTCAGATCCACCTCCCTACTCACACCCATGGCCATGCTCTGGACCAGATCTGGTCAGTTAATCTACCTATCCTCTCTCCCTCTGTTCTCCCTTGCACGTGGTCCGATCACTCTCTGATTTCCTTTTCCCTTGACTTTGGGGCTATCAACAAGCTTTCCCGGACTAAGAACGTCTGGGCCCGGAACTGGAATCGTGCGGACCTCGTTGCACTCTCCTCCTCCCTGGCGGCCTCACTCCCCTGCTTGGCCGATGCCCCCCCGACTCCCAAGTGTCCACCATCAACAGTTGGCTCTCCGCCTCCTGTGACTTAGTTGCTCCTTTGAAACTAGTCCGGACGTGCCGTTCCCATGAGGCTAATAGATGGTTTGCAAACAACCTTTCCTCTTCTCCTGATTCTATCTTCAAATTACAGACTACACTTATTTTCATCTACGATTGGATGAATTACAATCATTTAAAACTTAACCCGGACAAGATGGAGTTAGTCTTAACTGGTGGCCCTTCTAGTCCTTAGACCCCTGGCTTTTGGCCATCTGTCCTTGGTCTTCCCCCTGTGCCATCTGCCTCAGTGAAAGCCTTGGGCATTAAAATCAGTCAAGATCTTACCATGCGCCCCCAGATCAGCGCCGTGGTGTCATCCTGTTTCCTGTCCCTTAGAGTTATACGTAAGATCTCTCGCTTTTTTTCTTATGAAGCCCTCAACCTTATCATCATGATCATTTCTCGACTGAATTATGGAAATGGTCTGTATGTAGGCATTCCTGCCTACGAACTTCGGCGCCTACAATCTATACAAAATCAAGCTGCGCGTCTTATCTATCGGCTTCCCAAGTGCCACCGTATTACCCCTTTGCTTACATCTCTCCATTGGCTTCCCATCTTACAGAGATCCTTATTTAAGATGGGTTGCCTGATCTTTATGGCTCTAGCTGGTACTGGTCCAGTCTTTATTAACTCTCTGATCTGCCCTTATGCTCCTAGTCGTAGCCTTCACTCCTCTTCTCTAGTCCTTCTGAATATTCCTCGCTTCCGAAGGAACAAATTGGGTGGCATGAGGTTTTCTACCCTTGCCCCCCGCTTCTGGAACGCTCTTCCTCTTTCTATCAGGTCCACCACTGCCTATCTGGATTTCCGCAAAGCTTTGAAAACTAATTTCTTCACCCATGCCTACCCACTGCAGTAACTTCTTTTGGTGTTCCCCCCATCTTGTCAGTTCCATAGCGCCAGGAAACCGCTTGGTGTTAGAGCGCTTTATCAAACGTTTCAACTTCAACTTCAACTTAGGTGTGCATCAAGTTAAAAATGTAAGAACCAAAAGTGATGGGTGGAATGGTTGAAGTAATGTCAGCCAGAGACAATGAATCGTCATCCGTTTCAGCTCGTATGGCACAGAGAAAGCAGAATTTACTTCTGGACATACCAGTCAGATTTAGGTTGTCTCGCTGAAAAAACATACAAGTGCGGCAACAAGTTCCTCATATGCAAAATTATTTCATTTCCAAGCCCTGCCTCATTTGCCAAGGCACTGCCATTTTGAACAAACTACAGTGATATCATAGCCCTACACAGCTATTATGCTAAGGCACAAGTTTAAACCACAGTCTCAGATGCACACACCTAGCTTCAAATGGCTAAGTCCAGACCCAACTAGCCTAGCATAACCATGAGATTATCACACCCAGCATCAAAGTCCTAACAGAGACACAGAGCTTCACATACCCAAAGTCAACCACTGTACATACAAACTTGAATGTCCAAGTACAAACTCAGGTGGCAAGGGACAAATACCATATATCTTGAAAGACTTTTCTTCAAATATCCCGGCACAGCCTCAAACGCCCAAATACAGGCTCACAGACACAATGATTGAGTCTTCATAAAACAGCTTGGAATCATGAAACACACCCTAAAATGTGCAAACACAGACTTCAATGTGCAGATATAGCCTCAACCTTCCAAACTTACTCTTAACTGGCCATGCACCCCAAATGCCAATACATTTCCTCAATTGCACAGTGACAGACTGAAATTTTCAAGCACAACCATCATCAAATGCTCAATCCCCATCTCCAGTGGTCAAACGAGTGATGTAGATAATCAACCCTGACATTTCAGGGAGCTGATTGGTCTTAAAGGGAGCAAATAACAGAAGCATTAGAAGGTAAACCTGAATGTTGGAGAACCCCTGGTGTGTCAATCTTGAAAATATTTCCAAGCACATGAAGCATTTTTCTATAAACCCTGCAATTTTAAAGTTACAGGAGGGGAGATAGTAATTGCAGCGGACCAGGAGATACAGGGGAAGTTGAAGGTTTTGGTGTGAATTTTTGTGGTGTAAATGTCAGGGCAGTAGGGACCAGATATACAGTTGTAGCACTTCTGCTCATCCCTCATCTTCTATTACCCAACTGATGTACAGAGGCAGAGTAATGGCTGTGTTGCAGATTTTGGGGCCAGCATATCTGGTTTAAAATCACTGCTGTGATCCTTGATGTGTTATCTTTTTCTCTGTGTCATGGCTCCTTAATCTGCCCAGAACTGGAGGTACATAGAGAAAAAATGTTTTGTAGCACAAGTCAATCAAGAAAATGTTGGACAAATTAGAAAGGTCTCTTGAGTTGGGGTGATGGAAATATTAGAGCAGGAATGGGAAAAAATGATGCCTATGATACCAACTCTCCAGGTTTATACTTCTATTAAGATGCTCCAACAAAAAACGCTGTCAACTAGATTACTATTTACCTACTGCCCATTATGGCAACCGACATGTAAGGCAACAATGAAGAACCTCCACTTTTGTCTTGGGTATGTTTCCGGACGGTGGCCCAGCTGTGGTTCAAGGTCTTCATTTGCTTTTCTGCAGTTCGCCTCCAGGTGTTCTTTGGCCTGCCTCTCTTACATTTGCCGTCTGGGGTTCAGTGGACAGCTGATCTTGTGATAAGAGTTGTGTTCACGTCTGATGGAGTGTCCTATCGCTCTCTATCTTTTTCTCATATTAATGGTGTCCATGCTCTTTTGCTTGCATCTAGAGAGCAGTTCCTGTTGGAGATGGTTTGCATCCAGAAAATGTGTGAGATTCTTCTAAGGTTACTGGTGTGGAAGGCTGAAAGCTTTCTGAATTTGCTTTTTGTCATCCACCAGCATTCTGATCTATACAAGAGTGTGAACAGAACACAGCTCTGGTAGAGCCTCAGCTTGGTGTTGGTGTTGTCATGAGATAACGTCCACACATTGAACGTCAACACATTGTTCTGCATTCTGAAGTCATTCCTGGCTTTCAACGTAGTGATCAAGTGTGTGATGCAGGACACAGATGAATTTGACCCTGAGGCATCAGATGGACGTTATTGTCAATGTCTATGTCAGTAGATTTACATTGTGCGACTTATCACCCGTGAGAGTATCCACGTGCTGTCCATGGGCACAAGAGATTAAGTGATTTACCCAGAATCACAGGATGTTGTGCTGAGGCCAAGACTCAAACCCGAATCCCCAGCTCCTGAGTTGGCAGCTCTGCCCACTATGCCACATCCTCACTGGATGACCTTGACTTTATGGATGACCTAGGCTTGCTCTCATACACATGCCAGGATATGCAGGAAAGGACGTCGCGTCTTAACAGCTATGCACAGCAAATGGGCCTTAAGATCAACAACAAGAAGTCAGAAGTTATGCCACTCAACATCCAAACCCTTCACCAGTCAAGGTGGATAGAGAGGACGACGCCATGACTGAACATATCACCTACCTAGCAGTACTATTGGACATGATGGCATGGCAGACAGCGACACTGACTAGATTAGACACAAATAAATGAGAACAAGTTGAGATTGATTGTCTATGATATATATTGGAAATGTGAAAGAAAAGTAGGGGGAAAGCTGAAGATTGGAAAATTATATCCTCTTTGACATGGAGTCATAGGGTATTTAATATATATTATTATAATACAAAACTGGTGATTAATTCATTTAAAACATTTGCCAAATGACGGCCAGTAAAGAGTTATTAAACACATAAGAGTGGATGGGTATTCTTAGTGAAAATTTACATTGAGAACTTACAAAACAGGAACAAGGTATACATGTGCAAAACACTTCTCCCCAACATTCACTGGTCTGATATTATAATTTTTCTATTCAATTGTAATGCGTATGTGGCCATACAAGTAATGGGCAAAGAAAAAAAGTATTCTACCAATGGAAAATGGAGCATTTGCAATCTCTTTGATGTATTTTATAAGCCGCTATAATTGTGCAGAATGTTCTGTTCCCTTTACCTAATCTGTTCTCTCGGCTTGAATGCAATTATTAAATCAAGAATAGGTTTCCCTTCCTCTATCCTCAGCAAAGTTGACCATGTACGGACTCAGCCAAGAAGTGCCTGCCTCACACAAATTATATTATCACCATAGGTAAGTTTCCAAAGTCCTTTTGAATTCTTTGAAATATGGTATCAAATAATTGAACACTAAAGTATGAAATAAGTCGGATACACTATTAACCTTAAAGTTTACAATTTTTCTGCTGCACTTTTACAATGCATGTTTGCTTTTCTATGCTTCCGGAATCCACTCTGGGAGGGGCCTTGAGGGGCCCCTAATTCATCCATGTCTCACGGAGGAAGCAGCTATTTTCTGCAAGCTCTTCCCAGGTGGGAGCAATATGTGTTTTGTTTCCATGACCATAGGAGTGCAGGAAGAGAAACAGAACACAAGTCGGCTTCCAGCTTGCGGGAGCAATTTTAAAGCTTCTGCCAGCAGGAAAATGACTTTATGTTTGTTCCCTTTTGAGGAGGTTTAAAAATGGTCCTGCCAGAAGGGAGCAAAAACATGTTTCCCTGCCCGGGCTAGTGGCAAATGGGGACCCTGAGGGGTTTTAAGTCTTAGAGTGGGGGCGTCACGTGGTCTTCCTCCCATTTTTAAAGCATTTCAGCCATGCGGAGTGTGTTCCCTGGGCCTTATTAGGCTCGGGAATGGGTGATGTGTGCCCCACTCCCCTTTGGGCTCCCCAGGGCTTTTTAGGCTACAGGGAGGCGTGTGCATGCCTCCACTTAATAGCCATCTTTGCTGCCCCCCTGTGCCCTGGCTCATTTCAGGGGTATTTTATGAAAGATGCAGGAGCACAAATGTTTTTACAATTTTGCAATGGATTTGTGAATCCTCCGCAAATTTGCAGCAAATTTAAAAAAAGAAAAATGTTTTTTCGCCTCAGGTAAGGTCCCACAGGGACCCTACCACCAGGCCTAAGAGGTCAGAGTACCCCCACCCTGCCCCCTGTGTCTTTTATTTGCATTTTTTCGTAGGACTCCGGACTGAGCCCTGAGTACCAACATGGTCGCCACCACTTCCTATTGATGTGCTGGCAGCCAATCTGATCTCATCAAGAGATCTTTCAGTTCCATGGATCCTCAGTGAGGTGATCTATACATTTTTTAAAACTACATTTCTCTAAAACTACAGTGTGGATTTACACCAAAAGACAAAAAGCACTCTTTCTGGAACAAGATCCGTATTTCTTCCAGATTTGGTGTAAATCTGTCCAACGGTATGGGCTGTAGCTGTGTCTAAAATTCCTATGGAAAAATGAATGGGGAAAATGGGTTTTGGGATCCCCTTTTTCTCTGCGCCCACTTGACGAATCACCCTGAAATTTTATATGCATAAACTAGTCAAAATGTAGCTCTTTTTGGAAAGTTATGGGAAAATTCATCAAACAGTACAAAAGTTATTAGCAACACTAAAAAGGCATTTCTTGTGGATACTTGAATCAAACTGTAACTACCCAGTGGCGGACACCACTGGGTGATATATATATATATATATATATATATATATATATATATATATATATATATATATATATATATATATATATATATAGATATATAGATATATATATATAGTCAAGCAGGGGCCGAGAAAAGGGGGAGGCCCCAAATCCTTTTTCCTTTGCATTTTCCAAAGGAACATTTTGACAACGATACAGTCAAAATGGCTGAACAGACTTTCATCAAATATGGCAGAAAGCTAGATCGTTATCCAGAAAGTGTGTTTTTTGATCAGGTGTAAATCTGTTCAGTAGTTTTTGAAAACTGAGTTAGAAATGTATAGATATATTGACAGTTGATCCCACAAGACTTCCTCAGGAGTCCTGTGTGACGCAAAATCAAAAACTGGAGTGATCAAATTGGTTACAAATGCTTTAATTCCCATTGGGTGGCTTGCTTCCCCAACACTGGAAGAACATATTATGGCTGCTAGCACAGGACATAGGGACTTGGCCCCTGTGTCCTAAAATTGTAATAAAATACGATATTACAGGGTAAGGAAGGGATAACCCGACCCCCTGGCCCTAATGAGGGGGGTCACAAAGGGACCATCACCCCTAGGGTTAAAAACAAGAAAACATTTGCTCTTCCACGGGACTCCAGCGGGAGCCAACACAACCCCCCCCCCCCACCCCCCGTACTCACATAGGACTCCTGCAGGGGTCATGCAAGGGTTTTTCACCCCTATTCTGGGCCCAAAGATTAAAAACAAATTTGGAGGTTGATTCAATCTCTCACAATTCCAGGAACTAGTAAATTAATTACAAAAAAAGAAAATGTGGGGTGGGTGTCAGCGAGGGTCGGGTATGGTACTAAAATCATACCTTATATTTAAAAAACGTAGAAATGTTCTGAAATAAGCAAAGGTTAAAATAAAGTTATAGTTAGGGATGGTAATAATAGCTTGCTTTCCATTAAAAAAAATCTCAAAATTTACTGAAAAAAACAAAGGTTAAAGTGACGTTATGGGTAGGTGAAAATGTCAGTTAAGAGGTAACATTTTAAACTCAAAAAACCTCTAGAAAACATTCACCAGTTATAGTTTACTGAGCTAACTAGAACTTGTGCCCCCCCATGCTTTGCTTATGACCTCAATGATTGCATCACGTATGACATTTTCAATGGCATCATTGATGACGTCACTGATAACATCAAGAATGACATCAGTGATGACAACACAGGACATGGTACAGCCATGCCTGAAGCAGCTTGAAATATTACATTAATGCACAGAGGACCTAGACATTCATGTGTTAGAACATCTGAAATCATTCTTGTGTAGCACCAGAGATTTGTTCTGTTGTTGCAGAGTGCAATTTAAAATACTGCCACACAACAGTGTCAGTTAAGGGGAAGTAACCTAGGGTGGATGTTGCTAACTGGATCTTAACCCCACACATTTAGCAACATGACAGATTGGTAAGAATTGCCTTCATCTGGGCTTTCAAGAGAGGAAGGAAATCAAAGCAGCTACCAGGATTGTACCTGGCTAACGATAACTCCCCCACCTTACTGTGAAAGTCATTTTTCAAACCACCAATATGTTAATACCCTTTTCCCTAGGACCACCTTAGGGAGAGGAGCTATTAAGCTAAGACACACATGCTTTTCATCTGAGCTTTGGACCAAAAGGCTGATACATTGGCACTGTGAGAGTGAAGGAAGGAAGGACTATGATCAAAATCTTGAACGCAAATTTAGAAGTACCTTCAAACCGTGAAGGATTATGAAGCTCACCATAAGGGTGCAAAATGTCTTTTAATCTGGAATTGACACAATCTGCATTCAAAGGTTCCAGACTTATCAGGATCACCAGGGGATCTATGCCCTATTAAGGTCTTACAAGGGAATTTCATGGCAATTGAAGGGCACCTCTCAAGAGCTATACAGTATTCTTAAAGGCTAAGTTCAGTTCCAGAACAAATCAAGAACCTTGGTGCCTCTATGCTAAAACATATAGGCCTATATGTGACCAGACTTCAAAACCTTAGACCAATAACTTGGCTATCAGTGCTAGGTAAAGTGATCGAGAAGAACTTAGCTACATGGTTAGATAGCCATCTGGTAGAGGGGAAGACCAATGCCACGTAGGCTTTTGGCAAAAAAACGATACTGAGTCAGTAGTGGTGGTGGCCCCAAATCAACTAAGGAATGCTAAGACAATGGACTGTGTAGAGGAACTTTACTCTTAGACGCCTCCAAAGGATTTGGTACGTCAAACACAGCATATGTTTGGAACATCGGAGAGCAGTTGACTTACATCGAAAGCCCTATACTGGTTTACTTCTTTTTTAAACCACAGTTGCTGCCATTATTTTGCTTTCTGGAGAGCTTATTGTTCTACAGCGTTATCCAGAGCTCTGCGCTGTCTCCTCTTTTACTTGATCTGTACATTCAGCCCCTTTGTGGGCTGATTCGATCCTTTGGTTTTAACACCCTCTGGTATGAAGATGATACATAACCACTTTCGTAATTTGGCCCATTTTCAGTGAATTTCATCACAAGGCTCTGAGATGGCCTCTTGGACCTCCTACATTGGATGCACCTCTCTATTCTAAAGTAAAATGGCAATAAAAGTAAGATATTGGTCATAGGGGAAGATAATGATCACAAGACCCTTGACATTTAGTGGCAGCAGTTGTGGCTGCTTCCTACTCCTGCCCTACAGTAAACACTGCTGGGGTTGCTGTAAGACCATCAATTAATGCCTCCTGTATTTAAGACAGCCTCCATAAAACCTTAAGGAATATGTTCCAGAGGTGAGTACCACTTATACTAATATAATCCAGTCTACCTGAATCAGCCTAACTTCTTTATTGCCAAATTTCAGCACCTACAAAACATGGTAGGAACAGTGGTGATGGGTTTGAGGAAATCAATGTTTCAAAAGCAATACACCACCTTAACTGGCTACCTTCAAGAAAGCAGAACCTCGTCAAGACAGTATCTCTTATTAGAGAGAATACCACAAAACGGGCCTTCTGATGTGATCATTCTCTGTTGGCCCGGTGGAACTTTTACTTTAAAGTACAACTCTTTTCACTAAGGTGCCCTAAAGTAAATAGGACAAGCAAAAGAGAGGTCCTTACAGACACCAGAGCCCAAACTCTGGAATGGACTGCCACTTGAGATACAACTTTGCAGTACTTCAAATGGCAGCTAGACCTTGTAAATGTAATGTAAATGTAAATGTACAGGAATTTATATAGCGCAAATCACCAAGCGGTTTCTAAGCGCTTGCTTAGGGAACCCGTCCTGGTATTCCCCTGTGAGATAACCCCGGCAGGGTATCCGCAAGGTGAAAGCCAGGCATCCCGCCGCGAGGGGCCGTTGTGGAGATTAAGCAAGCTATTGCCCAGAGTCGCAGAGTGTGAACCCGTGAATCGAGTAGGCACCGGAGCGAGAATTGTCGAGTCCATGGACATTTTAAGACTCAAGACCCCGCCGAGCCGGGAATTAAACCCTGGTCCCGGGCTGACCTCTGCTTCCAGGTCTGCCTCCTCTAACCAGTGAGCCACACTTCTCCACCTTATCTCAGACTAAGTGTGAGCGCTTTTCAGCATAGGACTTGGACTGAAAGCATGCCCTCCAAGGGCATTTCTCCTTGTTAGTGGCTGCTTCTACAGCTGCTATGATTTTACACATAACCCCAGCAGATATTCTTAGTCGCTTTGTGTTGGAACTGGCCCTTCTTGCAGGGTCATCCTCAAACTTTTTGCTTCTTCGTCCCTTATTTTTCCTGACCCGTGGCTGTTGGCAATAGGACTCTGCGCACTTTACCACTGCTGATCAGTGCTAAAGTGCATTTGCTCTCTGTGTAAATTGTATTGTAATTGGTTATCCATGATTGGCATATTTGTATTACCAAGAAGTCCCTAGTAAAGTGCACCGAGTGTGGGGCTGGTGATAACAAATGCTACTAGTGGGCCTGCAGCACTGATTGTGCCACCCACATGAGTAGCCCTAAAATGGTGTCTCAGGCCTGCCACCGCAGTGCCTGTGTGCAGTCTGTGAACTGCCATGTCCTTCTGGTCAGTGTCTCCACTGACCAGGCCTAACCCTTCCCTTTTTGTGCACATTGGTCACCCCTATGGAAGGCCCAAGGTACCCCCCTGAGCAGGGTGCAGTGTATGTGAAAGGTAGAGCATGTACTGGTGCAGGTGACATGCTCTGGTAGTGAATTACAGCCATTTTCGTTTTTCACTATTGTAAGGCTATCTTGCTCCATAGGTTAACATGGGGGATGCTGGCTACAGTGGCTACCAGCATTTCTTCCCATAGGAACAAGATAGGACATAAGAGTCTAGTATCCCTGAACTCAGAATTTAATAACACATCTTTTAGGAAAGGTTGTTTTTGAATCCTGTGTTTGAGAACAGCACTTTTAGAAAATTGCTGTTCTCTTGTCTGACCTTCCTGTGTGCCTTGGCCTGTTTGTGTATTGACTGTCTGGTTTGAGAGTAACAGGGGCTGGGATTCCCCAGGAGGATGGCTGAGTCAGCCCTAGGCTGAATGACTGCAATTGCAACTTGAGTGGTGGGAGGAGTTAGCACTTGGGCCTGAATAGGGCTGTGCCTGCCTTCCACAATGCTGGCTCCACCTCCTGCTGGGCGGCTGACGACCCTGCCCCTCACTCTGAAAGGAAAGGAGAAGCCAGGAAAACAAAGTGCTCAAGAAACACCCAGAACTGGTTCAGACTGGGCTCAGGGCCCACTTGCACAAAGAGAACAAAGGCTTTTAGGGGTATAAGTACAGCACCCCTGACAACAGAAAACTAGATCATCCTGGAATTAAGAAGGAACCTCTGCCAGGGAGAAAGATGAAACTGAAGAAGGAAGATTGTCCAGCTGTTGCTCTGCTGGATTGCCCTGCTGTTGCTTTGCTGCCAAGGAGAGGGGAAGGACTTTGCTTTATGCTGTGTCCCCTCGCTTGAAGGAATCTCCAAGGGCCTGAGAAGAGCTGGCTCCCTGTTCTGAAGTCCCAGGAACAAAAGGACTTCACCCCCAGCCGCCCTTGAGCTCTACTGAGAGAGTTCTGTCCTTCCTGGAGTGCTTGGCCCCTGTGTGGTGCCTCTGGAAGTTGTACCTGTGTTGGGAAGCTGGAAACTAAGCTTGAGAGACTCTGCTACAGAAAAGTTATCGCATCGCTCGCTGCGGAGCGCATCCCCGACAGTGCGAGGAAATTCCCGCCGCTACGAAGGTCGAGATCGTCGCAGCCCCTGGTGCCGCTGTCAGATCCGTCACATCCTTCGCTTGCGGGACACACCCGATCGGTGCAGGAAGACTAACATCGCTGCGAGTGTCGTCACAGAGCCTGTCGTCACTGGGTGAGATCGCCGGACCGCCTGCTTGCGGACCGCATCACGTCGCTGCGAAAGTCATCGCCGAAGCCATCGCATCGAGGAGCTGCGAGAGAGAAGATCACCGCTGGTCCGCGCATTGTCGCCCCGGAGATCGTTGCAACTCCATAGATCGTCGCACCGTGCCTTTGCGAGAGCAAACTTCCTACGGAACCTACGCATCGGAATCCATACAAGTGGCCTTCCTCCCCATACAGACTGGATTCGTCGCCACACGCCCGCTGCTGCAGCGGGGCTGTGGCATCGCCTCACCAGGGTCTCAGGAGCAACGCATCGCTTGTTTTCCACCGCACCAGCTTCTGCTTTTGGAACTTTGTCGCAACTAAAGGTACTGTGAGCTAAACGTGACGCAACTGTGAACTTTTCACGTAACTGTGGATTATTTTATCGCAACCTAAAGGATTTTATCGCAACCTTAAGAACTCTTTTGAAACCATATTCTTGAACTGTGTATGTTGGATTTTTGTCGTTTTGGTCTTGTGTAGTTTAGATTAAATACCTTTATTTTTCTAATCTGTTGTGGAGTTAGTTTGTGGTGTTTTCACTGTGTTACTGTGAGTGTTGGTACAAATACTTTACACATTGCCTCTGGTTAGCCTAGACTGCTCGTGCCAAGCTACCTAGAGTGTGAGCAGGGGTTATCTCAGAGGGTTCCTCCTTACCCTGACTAGAAGCAAGGGTCCCTATTTGGACAGTGGTACCTACCCCTGCCAACTAGAGACCCCCAGTTCTAACACTTTGTATAAAAAACTATAGGCTCTCATGCTGATTCATCGAAGTTACACCCAACTAAAAGTCCCTTGATGCAACTTAGTGCAAAGCACTATTTGCACTCAGAAAAGGGCTCCTTTCTAGTGCGAAATCCCTTTGGCACTAGAAAGTAAATAACCTTTCAAGAGTTTGCACCCCTTTGTGTCACTTTGTGGGACGTTCCCCAGGCATTAACCCTTACAAAATCAGGCCCTGCAATTTTTTTTTTATTTGTAAAGAAATTCAGCACGATGTGCCTTGTGCGGTTCCCAATTCACTACAGCAGTTCTCCTTTTACAGAACTGGTGCAGGCGAATGTGGCATGTTCTCAGCAGGCAGAATTATGTTCTAATAGCATTGAAAGCTTCATGAAGTGCCAACCCATATTTACAGTAAGGCCGTTCATGAATAATGTGGGTAAAGGGGCGGGAGCTTAATGAGATTGGCAGGTCCTCTTTCATCCACCCACATATCTCATTGGACCCAGTGCCTACCACATCACTGAGTGCTCGCAGCCTATCCTTTCTGCTAGAGCCTGCAGTTATTAAAGGTGAGTGGTGAGCTAGAAAAATGGAACTACACACTTACCAGGGTGACCATAGCCCTCACGTATTTAAGCTTGTGAATCCACCTCACCAAGAGTAGCAGACATCTGCAGGGTACCGTTGTGAAAAAATATTCAAACCACTTTTAGCTAATTAGTTTGTGTTAAAATGTAAATGTTAAAATGATAATGCTGGGATAAAAAAAAATGTTCAAACAGCAGCAGAAGTGTTTGCAAGCTCAAACATCTCAAACTTATGGGAGAAAGTAATTGCTGGCGAAGCTTAGCAGAAAGATCTTGCAAAATTCTATTTGCAGCATTCATGAGATGCTTATAAAAATATTCGAAAGTATTGGTATGCATGTTCAGATTACTAGCAACATTATTTAAAATAAAAATAGCTAACACTATACAAAGCAGTCATTTCTGATTCAATTTCGAATGTAAATGGTTCCCTTGAATGTAGCATATTGGCTGACCTTAATGTTTTCCCTCAACATCTTTGTCTGATAGGTCTTGACAGCCAATTATGATTCTCTGCTTGCAGAAGTATTTTGTGATACACGCATTTGCCTTCCCTTTGGCGTTTTCTTTTTTTTAATTTCAAACTAATGCTGCTGCATTATCACCTGAGATGCGCAGAAATTGAAACTGGCGTCTAATAATATTGCATCCAGCACAATATGTTTACCAGAGCGTAGGTGAATAACTGGCGCACACACACCACTGATATTCTGCCCGTTTTGTATCTTACTTACAATATTTTATTTAAATTAGTTTATTTTGTTTATACGGGAATGGATAGTTTGACAGACCTGCACGTACTTTTAATAAATAATTTCTAACACAAAAAATGGTAATGTGCTCTGTGCTGTGCCAGCGTACCTGTTTATTATACCACCCCGGATCTTCAGTCTACCAAGTCCAAAGACGAGTGCTTCCAGCCTACGTGTAATATTATACCGTGCTGGAAGCATGGGAATTCCTTCTATGTCAAATTCAAACGCTGCTCTATCTTGTGCTGAGAGTGCTGCAAGTGGATTTATACATGGATTGCAATAATCCAGATCTAAGGCTACTCCATGGAACGAGAAGACAAACATCTATGACAACTTTGCGAGTTATATCAGTGCAAAATAGCTTCTTCAAACTGACCCCAGTGTGCCCAAGAAATCCCTCACACAATTTTGAAAAACAACACACACTACATAATAAAGTGTGTGCCCTGTAACTGGATTTTGGAGCTTAGATACAAATGTAGAACGCGTTTTATCTGATGTAAACCCTCCGATTCTCCAAACCTCTCTAGCAATTCAAAAAAGTTTTACGAATGTCTAAATATTTTTTGAAATGGCTATAGAATCAATGTTTACAAGAAGCTTGTTTGGGGCTTCCGACTGGTGATTTAGACCGTGGTATAGCTGCAGTTTGCAACTGTAACTCTAGTCGCAAACCACTTTCCAGTTATTGACTCCTAATTTGAGTTAAGAACTGATTAGCAAAGAGGGAGGGGCCCTCTTTGGACCCCTTCCCCTTTGTGTAGGCAACTTGGGTTGCTTTAAAAAAATGCTTTCCGTTTTGGAAAGGAATCACAGTGATGGTGGAGTGCTGTCCCTTGCCGGCCAGCATCCGTGTGATTGTCTCAAATTGTGACCTAGCGAATGATTATTATTGAGGGGGGTCATTCTGCAACCGCTATGATTCAGTATTTTGTGCACTAAACGATTAGTACATAGGTCGGTTCACAAAAAGCACATTGCATTTGTGAAACAACAGTGCACAATTTGCAACCATTTTCTGTGAATGGCATCTTTGTACAGAAGACCCGAAATGTCAAGCGATCATGTCTTCCTTATTTCTTGACATTTATTTTCTTCACTTAAGACTCACAGTTTACAGAATGGACTGCTTTATTAGTGACTTTACATATCTGCCAATACTTCTGAATTTCTGTTCTCCTTGTTTCAGAACAGATTATAAAGACACACCACCCATCTGCCCATAGACAGGATGGTATTCTCAAATGGCTGTAGTGCTGTTGGGTTGAGGGTTTTGAAGAGCTGTGCAGCGATGACAAAAGTTTGTTGGTGTCTAGGTCTTGCGCAAAACTTTCCACATCATCATCATCCCCAGCCATCTGCTGGTGGCATACTGCAAACACCATAAAGGCAGCTCAACATTGCTATGCCATCAAGCAGGAAAAAGAGGCATTTTCCTCCTGTATTAGACAGCACAAAATCAGTGAGCATTGTCTTCACTCACCTTGTCCCTGTGTGGGCTGAACTCCATCGTCTAGATGGGCCTACAGTGTCACTAGGAGGGGCAAAATGACAGGAACCTGAGAACTCATTGCTGCTACCAGCCTCCTGCATCACACTAGAACCCTATTAGATGATACAGTAACCTGTGACTTGTCGATATGGTTTATACTCTGGCCTTGAGTGAGCCCATGTCTTTGGCAGGGCCAACAGGCTCATGCCACCAATATCTTTCTCAGCTTTCGGGGATTGCATCTGGGCTAACTAAAAAACTGCCTTTCAGCTTTTGTGGGCATGGACATGATAATATCTCACCAGTATGACTGCAACAGCCTGTGGACGAAGCTAAATACTTGCAAACATTTTACCAATGCGTTTGTATGTAGGAAATTCTCTTTATGCACTATGTGCCCCAAAAGCATTAGTTTTCTGTGCACCTCTATTTGACCTAAATCTTAGACTGGGACCAGAAGTTTTGTTTAGGCCCATGTATTCGGAGTTTGCCTCTTGTGTGGTACTCACTAATAAAATAGGGCGGGGGAGCAGTGTTAGTCATGCCAATATGTCTGACTATGTAGATATTTGTTTTTATTTAAAGTCAGGACCGGCTTTAGGGCAGTGCGACTGGTGGAGCCGCACTGGGCACTGACCTCTGGAGGGCGCTGTGTTTAGCAATAACCGATGATTGGAGAGATGAAAGGCACTTCTGCCTGTTGGTAGTGACAAAATTCAAGGAGGCGGTCATAGGGTGTGGGGGCGCCAAAAACGATTGTCGTACCAGGCGCCACCAGTGCTAAAGCCAGCCCTGTTTAAAGTAATCCATTGAGTGGTGGAACTCAGTGAGATATTTCAGGGAACTGGACAAAACATTAATTTGAATAAGAGGAAGGCTAAGTCTGGGTCATTCTGGAATTTGTTGGAATCTAACGGTGGACCATGATGTCCGATGATTAAACCTCTTGGTCAGCTCTTGGAGTATGGCGCCGGTTGGTCTCTTGCCGCAGACATTGATTGAAAACAGACCCCAGATATAAGCCCTAGTAGCAGATGAGATCAGGAGGGCGTTTGCTTATTTGAGGTGACATGAGGACTAAAAGAAAAAGAAAAAAAATGATCCATTGAATTGTATTTCTGGCGTGTGAGCCTCTGATAGCATTGTGCTAAATTTGAAATGCACCTACAAAGATAATCTTAATTCTCTTTCTCTCTCATGCACTTTGTCTGGCTGTACGCTCGCCTTTACTAGTACATGCACATAAGAGGCTTAGGGGCCATATGTTGTAAAAACATCTGGATAAGATACATAATTCGTTTTTAATATTTCACTTGCGTAGTTTCGATTTATCTGAAAATCTAAACAGATGTGTAATTTTTTATGAAAGGCCTAATTTTGAAATTAGATTAGCAAAAGCTTATTTCTAAAATGTATGCTTACAACAGAAGCTAAAAATATAGCTTTAATTCAGTCTGAAAGACACGAAGACTGATTTAACTCGAATTGAGATACTGGTATGTGCACGAGCATTCGTTGGAGTACATAATGATGCAGCTTCCCTGCCTTCTGGATTGGCCATCACCTTTGCTCAATAAAATGAAGATGGGAGAATATGTTATCCCTACAGGGATCAGAGCAGCTTTGTTGACTCCACGCTCGGCACGAATCCACCTCCCTCTGTGAGGGCACCAGCGACGCTTCCTTTAATATGCAAAGAAGAATGAACTAAAAAGCAAACTCTTACATACAACCACAGAGCTCTGCCATGTTGGAATTCAGAGGCAGCATCTTGTTAGAGCTTGCCTATCTGAAAGTCACTTTCATATACTGTGGTGTGACGCTGTGGGAAACAGGTGAAAGTAGGCTATGTTAAGCTTATGATAGTTACTTTTAAGTTTACGATTTGCAGTGATGGGGGTTAGAGGCTTTTTTTGTTTTGTTAACTCAAGCCCTCTCTCTTTTTACATGCATTCAGCCAATACAGTATCCGACGCCCCTTCTGCAGAAAGAAGATATGTTCACTCTTTTCCTGAGTCCCTACTGAGATGAAGACTGGCTTCCAGGGCTGAACCAGCCAGTTCTCAGACTGACACCCAAGTTGGTGGAGTTTTTGGACTCTATGTTCTGCATCTTTGCTAGGGGGAGTCCTGATTCCGAGGGTCACGCTGGATTAGAGTTGCTCATGTAGGCTCAGTTTAGAAATCATCTGATAGCAGTGGACGGGCAGAAAGGCAGCCATACAAATTAGTCCTTCCCCAAATAAATAGGATAGGATGAAAAGCATTTGCAAAGGCAGCTCCCATCCTGAAAATCAAAATGCCCTCCCAAACCCACTGACCACCATGGGGTCCCGTATGGTACTGGAATATCATTGCCAGAATATCATCTGTTATACACGCTGTGTCCTAAATATAGTTTGCATAATGTTTCCCCAATGGAGTTAATATTAGACAATCAATACACAATAGGATGATATTCATGTCAATTATATTTAGGATACAATATTTAAGTCAGAAAAAGCATTTGTGTAGATCATATTATGATATATAACTTAGAGATCAACATCATTAATTGGAAACCTCTGTAGAACCTGTGGCTTAGTGGTAGTAAAGAGAACTGCACACGTTTTGGAAAGGATGTGTATGCGTGTGTGTGTGTATACCCACGGGCACAGAGCAGGTATGCAAACCAAAGCAAAATACAATTAAATGAATGCAGTTATGTAAACAGTATATTGTTTTTGAAATATGTTCAGGGTGTTTATTGCAGGTGTAAAGGTAGGAAAAGTGATAAGACTAGAGCTCTGGAATGCTAGGGGCAGCTGTACTGTTATGCAGATGCTCAGAACAAAGTAGTGACTGTACAATGCAGACCAGCAGCAGAAGTTTTTACAGAATGAAAGTGAAAATTGAAACTACCACCAGCATGGTGTGCACAACCATTTCCCTGAACCCTGAGTGTCTTTGAAATGCCAAGCAGCTGGGACAACTGGAAAAGTACAAAAAGTGTTCAATGGGGGCCATATACCACACTGATAGCCAATAACTATCAGGTGAGCAAACAAAGACTACAAGTCTATCCTGTTAGGTGATTGGTTTATGGGTTATTCCTGGGATATTGGAGGTTAACATCGTAAAAGGTCACCTAAGTTATAAAGGTTAAAAGATATAGGTCATAACCAGTGATCCATATCCCTCCTCCCTCTTGTGAACTTTATTCTAATCAAAAGTTTGAAAAAGACCAGAAACCAAATTTCCTTGTGCAGCACACATGGAAAAAGCAAAATGCCATGGTTTATTTATGTACAGGAAGATGTCCCTTCCTGTACATGAACAAACCTTTAAAAAAAAGGCTGTTTTGTCATTTTTATTTGTGCTGCATGAAGCAGCAGACATGAATGTGACAGAATTGCATTTTAGGACTGTTTATGTGCAGGAAGGGACACAATCCTCCCCTTCACAAAGACACCCTTGCACTCTGGTGCAAGGGTGCCTGCGTTGGTGCTAAGTCCCCCTAGGTTTTTAAGATTTAAGTCAAAATAATGCCAAAAAGTGAAAAGCACCAATGGTAGTCAATTGTCACAGTTGATTGGCACCTGGGCATGATTTGAGGCCAACCGTGATGAAGCTCTAGTCGGATATAACAAATGGATTAGCCCTGATGAATGTCTGGAAGTCAAAAAGTTCAAAAAAGTTTCAAAGTTCTAATCCAAAAAGCAGGCAGTCATATACCTGCCGCAGATTAGTCCCACTAAGACCTTGAGGCTGCTGAGGTTTTTGCTTGAAAAAGTTATGAATTCCCAAAACAGAAAAGAAAACTTGTTATTTTTCATAAATGCTGAAGCCTTTTCAGGGGCATGAATCTGTAATTATTTATTTATTATTTATTTATTTATTTAAAACATTTATAAAAGCGCAACTGTCACCTTGCAGGTATCCTGGCGCTGAGACAACTCTTTAAGAAGGATGCAGTGGAAGACAAACAGTTGAGTAATTGGCGTTTAACATTTTGGATACAGCCAGGTTTTGATCCGTTTCCTAAAAGGGAGAAGTTCTGTTATTTGACGGACATCCAGAGGCAGGCTGTTCCAGAGTTTTAATGCAGTGACCCTGAATGATCTTCCTCCTGTCCTGACTTTTTTAAATCTTGGAACTTTAACCAGACAGGCTGTTGTGGATCTAAGGGCTCTGGTTGGAATGTACCATTCAAACAGAGATTGCAGAGGAGCGGGCCCAACTCCGTGCAGAGCTTTAAAAACAAGGCAGAGAGATTTAAAAGCAACTCGCTGTTTCATAGGGAGCCAGTGAAGCTCAGCCATTGCCGCAGTGGCCGAGGATCTCCTAGGCCATCCCAGGGCCAGTTTGGCAGCAGCTGATTGAACTCTTTGGAGTCTGTCTAACAGCGCAGACGGAGCCTCAAGCAACAGCGCATTACAATAGTCAAGGTGACTGAGAATGGTGCATCTGGCAATTAAGGCCCGAGCCTGCAAGGGAAGGAGTGGGAAGATCTTGCGGAGTGGGCGAATCAAGGCAGTGCAGGTAAGCACTGTTTTCGCAACCTGGGCTTCCATGGTGAGCTTGTTGTCTATCATAACACCCAGATTGCGAACGGTGGTGACCGGCTGTGGTTTTTCCAGCGTTTCAGTGGGCCAAAACTCAGCTGGAAACGGGCGGGGGATCCGACTTCCGGCACAGAACAAAACCTCGGTTTTGGCGGCGTTGAACTGTACGGAGTTCTTGTGAAGCCAGCGAGCCGTGTCTCGCAGACAGTCATGAAACGACTCCAAAGGAATCGATTCCTCACCCTCCCAGGAGAGAATGAGCTGAGTGTCATCGGCATAGTTAATTGCTCTTAGCCTGTGGGATTTAATTAACATAATCAAAGGTTTTAAATAAACGTTAAATAAAGTCGGGCTTATGGACGAGCCTTGAGGCACCTCGTGGGTCACCAGGGAGAAGGCCGATTGATACGGGGGAGGGACACAGCCTGCTTCCTGTCCCGCAGGAAGGGGTGAAACCAAAGCAGGGCAGTGCCACCCACCCCAGCCTCTTTTAGTCTCTCCAGCAGAATCATATGGTTGACCGTATCGAATGCGGCAGACAGGTCCAACAGGATCAAGGCAGCTGCCTGACCCCTGTCTGCATGCATACGAAGGTCCTCCATGGCAGTGAGTAGAGCTGTTTCAGTGCCATGGGCTGGACGAAAGCCAATGTAATTCAATCCGAAGATGTAGAATTGCTGGATACTGTTTCCTGCGTGTCCTGTTGGATCATTAGAGTAATAGTTTTTTAAAGTTTCCAAACTTTTTCTTGGTCCCCAAGCAATCACATGTGTACACTTTTAAACCCCCCCCCCCCCCGGGAAGGGGCGACACCTAGAGACTCTGGGAGTGCGAGGCTGTCACAACCTTCACAGTAGGTTGTGTACACAACTCTAAACCCCATCATGTTCCTGCAGACTGGACTACATGATGGTGGGCCTTGAGAAACTGTGTATGTGAAAGAACACTATGTGCATCAAAAAGCACTGATGTGTAGTATATCTTTGGTGCCATACATCTGATGGAGAAGAGCGCTTTTCTTCCCAGATCTGTTGTAAGAGGAGTACTTTCTGCTCCACATAAAGAAAGCCCAAAGAAAGCCTTAAGAAATCCCAAAGACACAAAAGAGAAGCCCAATCACTCAGAAAGCTGCCATTTTGGAATCAACCCTATGAAAGCCACACCCTGTGGACCACACCTTGCTTGGCAACAGTCTCTATTCCTTCAGCAGCTGCCAACAAGAGCTGCTGTGAGCTGAGACCTGTGAGCATCCAGGGAATCTAGGTTCCAGTTGTTGGTCCGCGACTTTGGCCCTTCTCAATCTGGATAAAATTCTCTTCCCAGCGCATCATCACAACCTTACACAACCTGGAAGACAAAAGAAGAAAAAGCATAATCTGATGAGCTTAGTAAATTTATTTGTTGTTATCCAGAAATTATAGGTCATTCTGTTGAAACATTTAGCACCAAGTAAGCAAGAGACACATTTTTTTGAATGCACATTTTGAAGGCACATAGCAAAAAGAACATTGTGGTTCAAAAGAAAGACATGTTCAGTGCTTAGGAACTTACTTACCAAACTGTCAAGCCAGGTCCTCACTGGACCAGAAACAAGCATCCTGGGACTGGTTTCAGGGTATGTCATCCTTCTTCAGCAGTTCGGACTGGACTGTTCCCATCGGGCACAGGGTCAAGACCAGCCGCGGCCCGTGGAGGGAGTTCCGTGGGGCAGACAGGCGGGGGAGGGGTAGGGTGGGGGGTGAGTAAACAATTAAATTAATAAAACAAATTTCGTGGCGCGCTCTGCATCGCATTTTGCGATGCAGGGCACGCCATGAAATTAGTTTATTTAATTTAATTGTTTACTTACCTGCAATCTTCCATATTTTGGTGTTTACCACCCCCCACCCTGCCCCTCCCCCGCCCCGCCTGTCTGCCCCACTGTACTCCCTCCACGGGCCGTGGCTGGTTAAGACTGATTTGCCAATGGCTGGGTCCAAACTGGGGTAGCGTAGGTGGCAAAAGAATGATGGATTTTACCCAGATCTTTTGACTGGGGGAGAATGTTTGCATTGTCAGCATTCCATCCATCATTTGTTTGTTGCAACACTTTTCGCCATAAGTGGGGTGGGTATGCCCAGACGTGGATCCCTTGCTCACTGTGCCACTGGATTCAAGCTAGCCTAGCTGAAGAAGGGTGACATACCCTGAAACTGGTCCCAGGATGCTTGTTTCCGGTCCAGGGAGGATCTGGCCTGGCAGTTCGGTCTGGACTGTTCCCATGGGTCACAGGGTCAAGACTGATTTGGATATGGCTGGATCCAAACAGGGGTGGCTTAGTGGGCAAAAGAACGATGGGTTTAACCCAGATCTTTTGACTGGGGGAGAATGTTTGCATTGTCAGCATTCTGTCCATCATTGGTTTGCTGTAACACTTTTCACCCTAAGTGGGATGGGTATGCCCAGACGTGGGTCCCTTGCTCACTGTGCCACTGGATTCAAGCTAGCCTGGCTGAAGAAGGGTGACATACCCTGAAACCAGTCCCAGGATGCTTGTTTCCGGGCCAGGGAGGACCTTGCCTGGCAGTTCGGTCTGGACTGTTCCCATGGGGCAAAGGGTCAAGACTGATTTGCATTTGACTGGGTCCAAACTGGGTTGGCGTAGTGGGCAAAAGAATGATGGATTTAATCCAGATCTTTGTTTAAGCTAAGTCTTTCCCCTACGAGGGTGCTCGAAGTTATGGCTTGCCCTAATGTGTTTAGGTGGGGTGTGGTTGTTTACATGGTTTTCTATAAAAAGGATGATATCGTTGTAAGGGGTGTTGACATCAAATGTTAACATGAAAGAGCAAGAGATGAGCTTGAGCTATAGATTTTTGATTTCGAAATATTTTGTTGATTATTCCCTACATAGTCCCAGCTCAAGCACTTACATCTTTTGGCTTACACATGTTGGTTTGTAGTTGCAAATTTAAGGGGTGGTTTGTTTCCAAGCTTGGAAAGGATAGCAAATAGTTGATGGAATTTCTTTGGCAAGACAGACGCTTGAGAACAACAGCCTTGGAAAAGTATAACCACAGCTAGCTAAAAAACTGATAAGCAAATACTGCAATTACTATAATACCCTGAAGTGAAATTGGTTACTAAATTGTGTGACTAATCTGGGAGGGAGTATCCCTGGTTAGGCCAAAACACAGTTATTAGAGAATCTCTCCTCAACCACTGTTAGATGTGGCTCACGCTTCAGATAATCCCAGCAGTACCAACAATTTCATAATAATTGAAAAATAAAACATTAGTAGGCAAAAGCACAGTAAAATCATAATTAAAAGAGGGAAACCGAAGATATTAATTTTCAAAATTTGACAGCAAAAGTCGCAGATCAAAAATAAAGCACCATTGAGAAACAATAGTTAAAGGCTGAACAGGACCTAGATGCAATTTCAGTCAGTACACAAAGCAGGTCATCTGGCAAAGATTTTATCCTAGAAGTTAGTCTCGGAAATTGAAAGAAAATCACTCACCATGGCAATGTCCAAGGCTGAGAGCGATGCGTGTCCCTTGAAGTCAGAAAAGTCATCATTAAGCTAAGGCTGACGCTGTTAATTGGGGCAACAAGCACACAGAGTGGGACACAGGTAGATTCTGTAGCTGCTGAGGTTACCTTGTCATTGGGATGGTTTAGCCACTTCGCCCAGGTACAAGGTTTTATAATTGGGCTCAGTCACTTTATTTGATTCTCAAAATCCTCCAGTGGTACAATATTGAAAGCTGTATCCAGGCAGGACTCCAGAAGGCTGGACAAGGGCCTGATAATGTTTTTTCAATGTGGCAAAAAGTACAGAGCAGGACAAATCTGGTTTTCTTGCCACCTTGGGTGCAACCTCCATGGGCAACCCTAAACACCTTGTCCAGCCCTCAAGAGGTGGAAAAAACAAATAAGTACCCTTTTCTCTAACTGCTGTGAAATAACGTTCAGGTCAGTCTTGTAGCCCTAATTTCTCAGAGCAGGCTTCTAGGCACTATATCTCTCTTTATCCAGGGCACCGTCAGGGTCCAGTTCTCTGTACTCAGATGGATCAAATATGTGAAACAAATTTTACCCGTACTTTTTTTTGGCCAAGAGCACACACATTGTGTCACAGGGCACAAAATACTTAAGTCAGCAAAATAGCATCTAGAAAAAGAGCACACACTCAGTGGTGACCATGCATTAAAGGCATATTTCCTCCAATATGCTGAACATTTTATCCCCAGCCAAATGCTCCTTGGTGGCCTTCCAACTCAGGTGATAGAACAAGGACACCTTGCAACCTCTGAAGTGCACTTGTCTGTGTTATGCCTCTACTAAACTACCAGTTTCCTATTCTCAAGTACTGCCATAGCCATTAACCCTGCCCATGGGGAAGCCTTCTCCTCCTCATCTGCAGACCCCACCTATGAGAAGCCTTACTCTAGCCTAACCATAGATTCATCCCTGTATGATAACAGTACCACCATGGTCAACCAGATTATGTGGCCAAATTACTCCCCGGTGTGGAATCTCTGTTCCTAACCTAATGTCAGTTATGTCCATAGGGCAACCAACAAGCAGAAATTACTGACAGCTATCAGCATACTGCACCAGGCCAATGGATGTACACTTACATGCAAACTCTCAAATCCTAGGCCTTGTGCAAGACTCACAACCAGCATTTGGGATGATAAGGAGTCAACTATGGATTCCTGGAGCTATGTGAGCACTGTCCAGGTCCCTTCAGCAGTCTCAATTCGGGGAATCACATGTCTTCCACGTCAGGGTCAGGCACAGGGTATAAGAGTCTGTTGTTGCCTTTCACTACAGAGCCCGCACTAAAGTCTCATAAATACTCCCAGAGGAGCAATACAGGTCACTCCCGACATTACTTCCCCTGGGAAAACTCCCATGTCCTTGGGTCACTGGATAAGAAACCACCATGAGGCACCTCAGACCGCCTAGTCATTTTACTTTGGGGGTAACAACACTAAGCTTCAGACATCGCCCTTCTATTTTCACTTCTGCTATCTCAGGAGTGACACTCTGCGACTGGCCTTTCAGTTCAGGGTCTGTATGGGTTCAGTTAGGAAGGATGGTGTACTTTGTAAAAAACAGGTACCTGTGTGGTCCAGGTCTCCTTTCTCTCTGACCGTGCAGGCTACACCTCCAGTACATAAGTGGCCTCACTAACACTGGATTTAAAGTCTCTCCGGTCAGAGCAGGTAACGCCTGGCCTATTGTTACTCCTACTGCAGATGACACCTGCCTCCTACCCTTACTTTCCTCTGTGATCCTGGCACCCTCATCGTAGTGCCAACACCCTCAAAGACCTGCGGTTGGGCCCTCACCTGCATGTTATCACCTACTGGATCCCTTACTACCTGTGGTAGTTCACTGCTAAGGATGTAATCTATGGGCAAGCACGAACATGCACTGATCTTCTGCTAGAAAACAAACCCCCTGTATTCTAAGGAGATTATGGTTATCAAGGGTCCATAACCCCTCATTAGCATTTAGAACCCTACAGATTGATCCGGGAAGAGACAGTTCTTGGAAGACCAGCTGTTCCCCCACCAGGATCCCCCTGAGACATGTATCCCGGCCAAGTGTGACAGAGACCACGTTCACTAACACGGAAGTACTCAATATGGGCCCAATTCCCGAAGCCTGGAACAAAACCTGGTGGCCCCTCACCCTCAGAAACCCACCCACCCCCACAGACCATGTACGCAACCTGGGAATCATCCTGGACTCCGAGTTCAAAATGGACCGCCAGATCAACTCAGTCTCGTCCATCTGCTTCCACACCCTCCGCCTCCTACGTAAGACCTTCAAATGGATCCCCCTTGAAAACAGAAAGACCGTCACGCACACCTTGGTCACCAGCAGGCTTGACTACGGCTATGCACCCTATGCTGAAATTAACAAAAACCTCACCGTAAGCTACAGAACATCCAGAACGCTGCCGCAAGACTGGTCCTCAACCTGCCAAAACACTGCCACTTCTCCCAGCACCTGCGCACACTCCACTGGCTCCCCATCGAGGCAAGAGTCACGTTCAAGATGCTCACCCACCCACACAAGGCCCTCCACGACACTGGACCAGCATATCTGAACAGCCGACTCAAATTCCACGCACTGCAAAGAACCCTACGATCAACCTAGCTCTCCTACGCCGTGGTCCCACGCACCCAAAAAAACAGTTAGGGAGGCCAAGTCCTGGAACGCCTTTCTGCTCCACCTCAGGCAGACAACATCACTCCCCATCTTCGTAAGAGATCTCAAGATCTGGCTCTTCGACGGACCCCCTCCTTGATGGACCGGAACCTGCACTCCCCACCACCAAGAGTCTTGAGAACCTTACGGGTGAATAGTCGCGCTTAACAAACGCCTGATTGATTGATTGACTACTATCTTTTTCATGTACTTCTAAGCATTCTCTAGAAAGACCAACTTAACGTCTGGGTCTATCTCCCTTTTAAGGGACACGAAGGAATGCTTTACCCTCTCCTCATGGGAGCTACCTTTCCACAGCACCACACTGTTCACCCCAGCTGAGTGCATACTAGTTAGTGAGTGCCATGCTGGGGAATTTTTGTTCTAGTTGTGACTTGACTGATAAGTCAAAGCACCAATCCATTTAAAAGGATTCTTCTCAGCAGGACCAGCCTCTGTTCTGCCATGTAGTGGGTTGGTATTTTCCCCTTGTCAGAAGTTTGGGGAATGAATGGCTCTCATCTTTTGCTTTCCACTGGATACCTGAACCATTCATCTGGTGGTCACACACTGGTAACTCCTCAGCCAGAAGTCAGTTTTCCAAGGTTCTTGGGCTTAATCATCTTGGAAGCAATCACTAGCTGGTGCAACTCTCTAAAAAATGCCTCATAAAGCACATTATACAGACCACAATAGTGGATTAATTTGGTTCACCCAACCTTCCGCTGCCATTCATGACACATCTACATCTTACCAAGACTGCTCTAACTACTTTGGGTCTCCTTAAACTTCAGGTGATAGATTTTGGGAGTGAGGTAAAATGCGAATGAGGGCTGCATTAGGGGGTTGACCATCAAACCTGTCTGTATGTCTATACAACCCCCCCAGCCCCAGCATTTTTATCTAACTTATCTCTCTAACAGAGTCACACATTCCAAACCATTTATCTATGAAATTACTAACCAACTAGCTAGGCACAAGGTATTTGAGAATGTTAATCTCTGAGTGACTCTTCGCAGGAATCACTACGACACTGTCACAATCCTTCTTGGATTCATGTTGATAACTCTCTGGCTTGTTTATCAGTGCTTAATGTGTGCCGGTGCTCATTTGTTAGGGCATGGTCTACGCGCAATATTAGTTGCTGCCTGCTCAGTGCTCACTGAGTTCACATGGGTCTCACCAGTGGCGGCGCAGAGCTGATATTGAATATGACTGTGCTTACAATATTTAAAATTGGATGCTGCGGATGCCTCACCTATTAAGAGACACACACACTGTCAGAAATCAGCACCTGGGTCCCTTGCCTCAGCTTACAGGTCACTACAATCAATGACACTAGTGCTAACAATGACGCCTGAAAAATATGTTATTAATCCTCCCCGTCCCTCCTTGGCAAATCATCAAGTCTGGGTCCCGAGTCGGACAAATGATCACTGTTATCACCCTCGGCCCGCCCCAGCATACTGCGCAGCCTCAGCACAAATCGCCCGCCAAAGACAGAAGACGGAAGCAGGGTGTTGCGCAGCAGGCCTCGGGTAAGTTCAAATGGAAAGGCAGTCTCAATATTGTGTAGTCTACGATTATGACGTCTCTATTCAGTTTGCTAATATGGGGCAGCCCGGTCCCTGCTGCAGGCAGGCAGAAGGCATGCTGGTAAGATGCGTGTTGGGGACAGTAACTCTGCAACATGTAACTTTACCATACCAATATATATTGCTATATATCCCATCTAGTGTGTTTTTATTCTCTTTTGGAACAGAAATCACTTGTGTCGTGTTTTTTATGTCATCTATAAACTTGATTTATTTATTATTATTGCACATATTTGCCCGAAGGCATCTTGGCGGTAGACGTTCTAAATTCAGTAAACCAGGGAATAATCGATGTTTAGCTGTACTTATCTAAACTTATTGTTAAATGTTACTTTTCCTAATTTCTCATGCTCCTGACCCGTCTGAACTGGTTTATGGTCCTGATCGCTTTACTCAATATTAATATTACTATTCAAACAGTCATCACATGTTTCCTTTTGTATCACAATGCAATATACAGCGCTCTAAAACCTGGACATGGTTGAAATGGTGCTACGGAAAAGAATACATAAATAGTTAATGACTAAATGTTTCCTTGCAGAGAACACCTATATAAACAGGTGCAATACTGAACTGCAAGGAACAGCGCAGAGCATTGTGCGCTCACAGGAGCAATTGCAAGCATCTATTTTAAAATCCCGTTTTGCTATTTTAGTTGTGATTTATTTGCCGGTTGTCCCTGTTTTTAAAATTCGCCCACTTACTTGCACGTTAAAACTGGAAATACACCGTGTTTGGTGCGGGTCCTTTTTCCTCTCAGGGCAGCACGGCGGCGGACATCTTGGGTAAGAGCTGTGTGGCCCAGAAGCTTCGCACGGTCTAGTCGTCACAAGGACGCTAGACCGGTACTTAAACTGGGAAAATTAGGCGGCCAGTCATTGGAAACAATACTGAACTGCAAGGAACAGCGCAGAGCATTGTGCGCTCACAGGAGGAATTGCAAGCATCTATTTTAAAATCCCGTTTTGCTATTTTTGTTGTGATTTATTTGCCGGTTGTCCCTGTTTTTAAAATTCGCCCACTTACTTGCACGTTAAAACTGGAAATACACCGTGTTTGGTGCGGGTCCTTTTTCCTCTCAGGGCAGCACGGCGGCAGACATCTTAGGTAAGAGCTGTGTGGCCCAGAAGCTTCGCACGGTCTAGTCGTCACAAGGACGCTAGACCGGTACTTAAACTGGGAAAATTAGGCGGCCAGTCATTGGAAACAATACTGAACTGCAAGGAACAGCGCAGAGCATTGTGCGCTCACAGGAGCAATTACAAGCATCTATTTTAAAATCCCGTTTTGCTATTTTTGTTGTGATTTATTTGCCGGTCGTCCCTGTTTTTAAAATTCACCCACTTACTTGCACGTTAAAACTGGAAATACACCGTGTTTGGTGCGGGTCCTTTTTCCTCTCAGGGCAGCACGGCGGCGGACATCTTGGGTAAGAGCTGTGTGGCCCAGAAGCTTCGCACGGTCTAGTCGTCACAAGGACACTAGACCGGTACTTAAACTGGTCATGCTGACGCGCAGCGGGCACGCGCTGCGGGCTCGCCAGAGCATCGCCGGAGTCACGCCTGAGTCCAGCCCGTCTGCGCCCGTCCGCGCACGGACGGGCCATAGGGCTAGGACTCATGACCATCGGCTGGTATACTCGTCGGAGGAGCTGCTCCAATTTGATAACGGTGAGCAACCTTTAGACCCTGTAGTTGTAGCAAAGCTGATGAAGTATGCTATCAAACGTTCTGATATCGGCAAGCTCGGTAGCAAATCCTCGTTGTTAAAGCTCGCCTGCCTTAACACTAGGTCGCTCCATAAACATCATGTGGAGATCTTTACACTGCTTCAGGATAGCGATATTGACGTTTTAGCCTTGACTGAGACTTGGATGAACGATAGCTCCATGCCAGACATCATTGCAGCTCTCCCAGCTAACTATGACGCAATATGGCAAAATCGTGCAGGAGAAGCACGGGGGGGGGAGTAGCGATTTTATTCAAGAAGAGTCTGATAGTAGAAAAACTAGTGTCAGAGTCAGTGGACTTATCTGATGTACTAGGGATAAAGATTACCTCGAACAAATCTTGTTTGGTAGTCTTGGTAGTCTATCGACCACCTAACTCCACCCCACTATTTAATGACCTATTTGCTCCCATCATATCTGACCTCTGTACGAGATATAAAAATATTATAGTAACTGGAGATTTTAATCTACATTGGGATAACTCCCACAGGGACTTGGCCACACATCAACTGGATATTATAATGTCCTCTTTGGGCCTCAAACAACTTGTGGAAGTACCCACACACATCAAGGGTCATACCCTAGATCTTATATGGACCTCTGATCCAAACGTGATACTTAGAGAGGTTTCACCATGTATATGGACCGACCATTACTTATTGAATTGTGAAGTCCATATCGATGGTCTCCTGAGCCACTTATTGCGTGGAGCTAGAAAAATTCGCAAATGGAACGAGGTTGATTTAAAAACCTTGACGGAGATATTTCCGGATGTGGCCCGGCCTTTTGGCGTTGGTTGCAACTTGGATTTGGAATACTCGGACCTAACTGAGAGCTTGTGTCAAGCTATCGATCAGATAGCCCCGGAACGGATGCAGTCCATTAAAGGACATGGTAAAGGAGCGCCATGGTTTACTCCGCTCCTGAGGGAGCACAAGCGGAAACTCCGAGCTTTAGAGAGATCTTGGAGGAAAGCCAAACATGTCATAGCTAGGGATCAGTACAAAGCCTCTCTTCATACATATAAAAAACTCATATTGCAAACAAAAGCGGAACACTATGAGCAGCGCTTAAAGAAGGCTGGGAACATCCAGAAAGAGACTTTTAATATACTATGCGAGTTGAGTAAAAAACCGGAAAAGTCAGAAACCACTATAAGTTGTAATACCTTCCAGAGATTCTTCTTAGAAAAAGTGGAGAATATCCTCTTGGAAATGAAAAACACCAAGGTGAATAAGCTTGTAATACACCTTGAGCCCCATAAAGCTACTGACTGTACTATTGAGGAGTTTCCAGAGATAGACGCGTTGGGATTGGAGCAATTGATGGGCAGGACAAAATCTGGCTCCCCAGCTGACCCATGCCCTCCGAGTATATTTCGAGAGGCACGCCCCGTCCTGGAAGAACGTATCATCTCTCTCCTCAACAGATCATTAGCAATGGGATATTTACCTGCAGAACTTAAGGAAGCAAGAGTCAAGCCCCTATTGAAGAAGGCTGGCGCGGATCCCATGGTTCTGGAGAATTATAGACCGATCTCTCAGCTGCCCTTCCTCTCCAAGATTTTGGAGCAGCATGTCCTGAAATCCTTATCTCTCCATGTGGAGTCCCACCACCTACTTCATGAGCGCCAAGCTTGTGCTGAGTATCGATAACACCAAGGCCGCGCAGCTCCAAGTGCAGAACATCCTAAGGCACACGGTTGGGTGGATGACTGAAAACCTATTAAAGATCAACCCGGACAAAACCGAGGTATTGGTAATTCCATCCACCACCTCACCTTGGAGTGATCTCTACTGGCCACAAGAGTTAGGCTTAACTCCAAAACCGAGTGCAAAGGTAAAAAGTCTGGGGATTAAACTGGACAGTGATTTATCAATGTGTAGCCAAATCTCCTCTGCCATCGGAAGCTGCACGAACATCATTAGGCAGCTTCGTAAGCTAGCCCCTGTCCTGTCTCAGTCTATGCTGCGTACAGTCGTAGCGGCGACCATAATATCCAGAATGGATTATGGTAATTCCCTCTATTTGGGCCTTCCCAAATCTCTAACCAACCGGTTGCAGGTCGTGATGAATGACGCGGCGCATCTGATTTTTAAACTTCCCAGAAGGACCAAGGCCTCTCCCCTGTTACAGAGCCTACATTGGCTCCCTGTAAAAGAGAGGGTAGAGTTTAAGAGCCTTTGCACGGTCCATAAGGCAATTTATGGCCATGCACCCGACTACATCAAAGATCGTTTGAGAGTATACAGTCCAAAAAGAACTCTCAGATCCTCTGGCTCTCAGCTGTTGATCTGCCCTCGGTACAAATTGGTGACCAAGGGAGGGAGAGCTTTTTCTGTGTTAGCCCCCAACTTGTGGAATAAGCTACCTGAGGGGCTACGCAGTGAGGTGAACCTCCTGCAATTTAGGAAATCCTTAAAAACATTGCTATTTAGAAGGGTGTGGGTATAGCTGGTTGGTGCACTATTTCTCCATGTTGTACGTAGTTATTGTATAAACTCCATCGATTTCCACGCGCCTAGAGACCTGTAGGTGATTGGCGCGATACAAATCCAAAATAACAATAACAACAATAACAATAACAATACGAATGCATTATGCTACATGGCTACTTATTGCTCATACTCTCCCAATGAGTTACAGAGCAAAATCCACATTGGGAGTCTGATTAAAACAAAATGTGAAAAATGTATCCCAAGGCAGGAACACTCAACCCCTAATGCCCCTTTTCTCTTCTGTTTCCCCTCCCCGCTCCCGCCTCCCAGCTGCCCCGCCCACCCGCGCACTTGGCCTTAAATGGCGACCGTGCGACACAGGTGAGTGTGACCCACTTGTGGGACACCCCCGCGCCGCACGGCCACCAGCTGCTGCGTGTGCCCCCAGTGCCTGCCTCTGTCTCAGCGCCGGCCTCGCTGCCGCCCTGAGCGATCTCCGTGGTGTTTCCCCGTTTTTGCCAGTTATTGTGCTTGTTTTGTCCTGAATTTGTGCTTGTTTTTATTTCTTCCCCATAGCGTGTATCACTGGATTTTTCACCCGCTTTTTGCCTGAATTTGTGCTTGTTTTCCCCAGATCGTGTGTCACTGTAGTTTTCACCCGCTTTTTGCCTGAATTTGTGCTTGTTTTCCCCAGATCGTGTGTCGCTGTCCTTTTTCCTTGTCTTCACTCAGATTCGTGCTTGTTAATTGCCGCTTATCGCCGCGCTTTGCCCCCGCTTCCCGCCACCGCCTTGAGCCCCGCCCCTTTTCTCTTCTGTTTCCCTCCCCGCTCCCGCCTCCCAGCTGCCCCGCCCACCCGCGCACTTCGCCTTAAATGGCGACCGTGCGAACGCGCAGCGGTCACGCGCAGCGGGCGCGCCGATTGTGCGCCGAAGGCGCGCCAAAGGTAAGCCCGTCTGCGCCCGTCCGCGACCGGATCGCGACCAGCGCCAGGACCCCTGGCCCCCACCGACGGAAGCCGACCCGACGAACCTACGGCGCCGCCGACCTCATCGCACTCAACACCGGCCACGTCCCAGGATGTCACCAAGCCGCCCCGAAGCACACCCACGGACCTTTCAGCTGCAACACCTGCAAGTTCACCTGCATCCGGACCTTCCCTGCACCCGCCAAGCCGAACTCCAGCAGCACCCACCTCAAGTGTATCCTGCTCAACACCCGCTCCGTCCACAGACACGCCGTAGAACTCTGGAACCTGCTCGACACCACCGCCCCCGACGTTGCCTTCCTCACCGAGACCTGGATGAACGCCTCCTCAGCCCCAGACATCGCCATCGCCATCCCAGAAGGCTACAAGATCGTCCGGAGGGACCGAGACAACCAGACCGGAGGAGGCATCGCCATCATCCACAGAGACACCATCCGCATCACTACCAACACCGATGACACCCTCACCACCGCCGAACACCTGCACTTCCAGATCCACACCAACCCGAAGACCACCCTCAGAGGCACCCTGATCTACCGACCACCGGGACCACGCACACGATTCAGCGAGGACATCGCCGACTTCGTCAGCCCGCACGCTCTCCCCTCCGCCGACTACATCCTCCTGGGGGACCTCAACTTCCACCTGGAGAACAACAACGACCGCAACACCATCACCCTGCTCGACAACCTCGACAACCTCGGACTCAAGCAACTGGTGACCACCCCCACCCACCTCGCCGGACACACTCTCGACGCCGTCTTCTCATCCAGCAAAGACGTCACCTTCAGCCACGCAACAGGACTCCACTGGACGGACCACAGCTGCGTCCACTTCACCTTCAGAAGAACGACGATCCACCACCTCCAGCAACAGGTTGCTCGAAGAAGCTGGAACAAGATCACAGCCGACCAGCTCACCGCCTCCCTGAGCCAGCACCCTCCCGCCAACTCAGCGAACCCCAGCCAGGCCGCCGACAACCTCACGAAATGGATCAACGACTGCGCGGACGAACTCGCCCCTCTGAGAACCCCACCCAGCAGAGCCTGCAGCAGAAAAACACCATGGTTCACCGACGAACTCAAGAGCTCCAAGAAGAACTGTCGAGCCCTCGAGAAAGCCTGGAGAAGGGAGCCAACCACGGACAACATGACCACCCTCAAGCTCGCCACCCGGAAACACCACCAACTGATCCGCGCCACCAAGAAAAATGCATACAAGGACCGGCTGGACAACAACGCACACAACTGCAAGGAACTCTTCAACATCGTGAAAGAGCTCTCCAACCCCAGCGCCGGAAACAACGACATCACCCCATCGCAAGACCTCTGCAACTCCCTCGCATCCTACTTCCACAACAAGATCACGGACATACACAACAGCTTCAACAACCAACCAACGCAAGCCACAACCGCAACGACGCCACCCACCGCCACCCTCCGCACCTGGACCCCGATCAGCACCGAAGACACCATCCGCATCATGAACTCCATCCATTCCGGATCTCCGACTGACCCCTGCCCTCACCACATCTTCAACAAAGCCGACGCTGTCATCGCACCCCACCTGCGGAACATCATCAACACCTCCTTCGACTCCGCCACCTTCCCTGAGAGCTGGAAGCACGCCGAACTCAGCGCTCTTCTCAAGAAACCTACAGCAAACCCCACCGACCTCAAGAACTACCGTCCCATCTCGCTCCTCCCGTTCCCAGCCAAAGTCATCGAGAAGACGTCAACAAACAGCTGGCCGCCTTCCTCGAGACGAATGGATCCCTCGACCCCTCACAGTCCGGCTTCCGAGCGAACCACAGCACCGAGACCGCCCTCATCGCCGCCACCGACGACCTTCGAACTCTGATGGACAACGGAGAAACAGCGGCCCTCATCCTCCTGGACCTCTCCGCGGCTTTCGACACGGTCTGCCACCGCACCCTAGTACAGCGCCTCAGCAACATCGGAATCCAGGAGAAGGCACTGGAATGGATCACCTCCTTCCTCGACGGAAGAACACAAAGAGTCCGCCTACCACCGTACAAGTCAGAGGCCACCAAAGTCATCTGCGGCGTCCCTCAAGGGTCCTCACTGAGCCCCACCCTCTTCAACGTCTACATGAGCCCCCTCGCGGCCATCGTACGCAAACACAACCTGAACATCATCTCCTACGCCGACGACACCCAGCTGATCCTCTCCCTGACCAACGACCCCGACACCGCCAGAGCCAACCTGCACGAAGGGATGAGAGACGTAGCCGAATGGATGACGACCAGCCGCCTGAAACTGAACTCAGACAAGACGGAGGTCCTCATCCTGGGCTCCACGCCCTCCGCCTGGGACGACTCCTGGTGGCCCCCCGCCCTGGGCACCGCACCAAACCGACGGACCACGCACGCAACCTGGGCTTCATACTGGACTCCTCCCTCTCCATGACCAGACAAGTCAACGCCGTCTCCTCGTCATGCTTCAACATCCTGCGCATGCTACGTAAGATCTTCCGGTGGATCCCCACCGAGACGAGGAAGACGGCCACCCAGGCCCTCGTCACCAGCCGACTGGACTACGGCAACGCCCTCTACGCCGGAACCACCGCCAAACTCCAGAAGAGACTCCAGCGGATCCAGAACGCCTCGGCGAGACTCATCCTCGACATCCCCCGTCGCAGCCACATCTCCGGACACCTGAGAGATCTGCACTGGCTCCCGGTCGACAAGAGAATCACCTTCCGGCTCCTCACCCACGCGCACAAAGCCCTACACGACCAAGGCCCGGAGCTACCTCAACAACCGGATCAACTTCTACACTCCCAAGCGCCTCCTCAGATCAACCAGCCACGCCCTCGCCGCCGTCCCCCGCATCCGAAGAGCGACAACAGGAGGAAGATCCTTCTCCTACCTGGCCGCCAAGACCTGGAACTCACTTCCGACCAATCTGCGCCTGACCCAAGACCACCTCTCCTTCAGGAAGAAGCTCAAGACCTGGCTGTTCGAGCAGTAGCGGCACCCCCCCCCCCTCCCAGCGCCTTGAGACCCTACGGGTGAGTAGTGCGCTATACAAAGACCTGATTGATTGATTGATTAATGCACTTGAGCATGCAGGGCATTTTTTCTGTTTGAAAAGCTTTATTAAAAAAGTTATAGGCATACAAAGACATCAGCAAAAACAGTAAAATGTGTTCAAAACAGAGCAAAGAACAGTGAGTGCTAATGCCAATGATTGGATAACAAAATCATTTTATGGGCATTTTAAAGAGAAGGGAAAAGGGGAGAAGGGGAAGGGGGAAGGATAAAAACATTGTATAGTAAATATTAAAAATAATTACGGCAAATAAGCAAATATCCTATTTTGCAATACAAAGTAAAATACCATAAAAGGGTAACAAAACATGTGAATTCTGTAGATGATAAAAAATAAAAAGGAGAGAGTAAGGGTCCTTCAAGGAGGCTTAAAAACATACGTAGATTTTTTCAAAGCCAATTGATCCAGGTTTGTGGTGAGAGGTAACCAGTAAAGATCAGTGTGACGTAGTGGTTTGCAAGAAGAGGCAAAGGCAACATCCAGTCTGTGAAAGTGACATAAAGTGTTCCACCAAACACGTATTTAAATATTTGTAAGGGATTTCCAATTAGAAGAAATATTTTGGAAGGCAAGAGCAAGCATGAGGTCAAAAAGGCCATGTGAATGTGCAGGAAGATCTAAAGAATCAGAAACACTACCTAGAAAGAGAATGGTGATGGAGTATGGAATAGAAAGCAAAAAATGCGAGAAAGGTATGACCAAACTTTTTCCCAAAAGGAAGAAACAACAGGACAGAAGAAGAGAAGATGAAGAAGATCCGCATGTTAGGCTGCACAGGTCCAACATTTAGAGTCAGAAGAAGGAGTGAAGCTGGACAAAGCAAGAGGAGAGAGATAAAGTCTATGATATAAATAAAATAAGGATTGAGTGAGAGAAGCAGAGCGAGAAATATTTAAAGACCTGGACCAGAGTTTATCCCAAAGAGCTACAGACCACATACAATTGAAATCTGCTTCCCAAGCAAGCTC